>NC_052047.1:91519133-91602384 GCF_903992535.2 Arvicola amphibius
TCAGACCTCAGCACAGCTTTTTTGTATTGCAACCTAGAGAGTAGCCTCAGTCAGGGGACCCAGAAAACTCTGGAGCATGTTCTAAAAATAGAAACCTTGTGCATCTGATGGAGAATGCAGGCCCCACTCTGGTGTAGTATGGAGGGCTGATTCTTGACTTTGTTAAGAAACCTCTCCATCCTCACTCCAAGATCTGGTGACTGTGGCCTAGTGAGAGGTCACCCAAGCATGAGGAGGGACCACTGTGAGGTACTGGGCTGGTTGGCGTCTCGTTGATCACGATGTTCTGGTGTTCATACTGCCAGCCGTGCAAGGGGGCAGTGGCTGTCTTCAGCATACCCGGCAGAGGAGGTGAATGAACAAAACCCAGACCTGTTCTTATGTTGATGCAAGAAGACCGACATTTGCTTTGACTCTAAATAAACGCTTTCTTCAGGCGCATGCTTAGATTTCTGAAGGTATAAGTAGGATTTGCCTCTTTCCAGGGTCCCAGCATACTAAAACATGCCCAGCTGTTAAGCTACAGCCTCGGGAAGATTATGTAACTCTGGTCTCTTATTTGCACCCTAAACATGAAATAACCTATTTTTCTGTGTGTCCCCACCATGCTGCTCTTCACAGAGCTCCAAGCTGAGAGCCACAATGAACCTCTCTTTCCTGTAGGTCTGTCTCTCCTTACTTTATTACAGAGACAGAAACTAATGCCTCTGACGGACACCTAGCCGACAGAAGCAAGCCTATTCAGACCCACCTAATAATCATATTAACCCTGGTCTGTGTCTCAGACTTCCTTTTTAGTTTTCTCTGTGTATATTAGAACACAAATAAGGAGATACAAGGTTTCACATAATAAATACTCACATACCCAATATCCTTAATGACTAAATGATTCTACTTTCCTATTTGCTTTATTTTGTATAAACGAAATAAAATATTACTGATAAAGTTTATTCTCCTCTTGGTATCTCACCCAAATCCCATTTTATTCTTTCCAAAGAATAAGTTCTACTTTGAATTTTAATCACCCTCCCTCCCTCTCTACTCCTCCCCCTTCTTGATGCCTCTCTCCAGAGTCTCACTATATAGCCCTGGCTAGCCTGGGATTTACTATGTAGAGCAGGCTGGTCTCCAACTCACAAAGATCCTCCTGCCTCTGCCTCCCAAGTGCTGGAATTAAAGACACCACCATGCCTGTCAAAAGTGCCAAGTACATAATAGCCCCTGAGGGGGACAAGGCTTTCTTCCTCCCCTCCCCCAGACATCACCTACTGTGTTTTGTATGCTTGTTTGCTTTTATTTGTTCTGAGACAGGTCTCACTCTGTAGTGCTTGCTGGATCCTAGGCTTGGATTTCGGTTGTGTGTGAACACTCCCAGCTCCCTACGTCTAATTTGGCCTGGTCCCCTGTGAGGTTAGGTGGCAGCTCCCAAGTGCATTGTGGGTTGTACTTTTTCCCGACTGCTGATTATGTTTTATTATTTTGGGATGCCTGGGTGCTTTTTACATTTGAAGCCTTTTGGAGGCATATGGCAAGCGTATAGTGTGTCAGATATAGACAAGCAGGAAGAAAAGAAAAGGAAAGAAAAGGAAAGGAAAGGAAAGGAAAGGAAAGGAAAGGAAAGAAAAGAAAAGAGAAGAAAAGAAAAGGGCTTCATTAGGAGCATTGCTGCCAGGGCTTCAGGGTGTGGGTGAATGGAGGCAGCAGGGGACCCTTTGAGCGATCTGAGGAGGGAGAAGTCACGCTGCACTATATGAACGCATCAAGAAGCTACAGTGAACCAGTGCCTAGCAGAGGAATTAGAGGAAGAGGAGCTGGTCCTCTGGGACTTTGTGAGCAGCTGTCCTCGTGAGGAGCTGTTTGGCTCCGGGTGATTGGAGCGAGAACACGGCGACCAGAAGAGAATGTCAGCGGACCTGCCGTCACCGCGATCGCCACACTGACAAAGACGCTGGCAGAACTTTCCAGCATTCCGTTCATTAAAACAAGCATTCCATTTGCCTGCTGGGCACGGTGTGCACACTTTCAGCTCCGGCAGGCAGATCGCTGCGAGTCCAGGCCAACCTGATCTACGTAGTAAATTGCAGGGCCGCCAGCGCCACATAGTGAGACTCTGTTTCAAAGAAAAAAATTACATTTATTCAGTGTATTGTGTGCATGTACCGTGGTGTGCGTGTGGAGGTCAGAGGACAACTTGCTGGAGCCAGATGTCTTCAATGTGTGGGTCCCAGGGATCAAACTCGAATCTTCAAGCTGGGCCACAGACATCTCTTTAACCCACTCCAGTTCCTTCCTTCCTTCTCTTCTTTATCGTATTCATCCATTCATCCGTTTGTTTAATTTGTGTTTGATGGTACAGTGTATTGAGTCGAGGGCAAGACAAGGTTTCACTAAGGTTTTCAAGCTAGCCTTGAACTTGCAATCCTCCTCCTCAACTTCCCAAGTATCCGGAATAGCATCAGACTCATGCCACCAGGCCTAGTTCGTCACTTATTCTACCCAGATGTTGTAGAATGGTACCCAGTAAGAGCCATCACCTGAACAGCTGGGGCTACTAGCAAAACACTGTCATTGGGTCTCATCCGGGCATCCAGCCATTCCTGCCTACACATCCTACCAGCTGAGTGCAATTCTGCCCCATCCACACACGTTTTTGGAAGATGTGAGAAAGATAACTGAAGATCCCATTTACGCAGCTCTAGAGAAGGAACCATCCGTGCTGGGCAGGAGACTTCAGTAGTCCAGCTGCTCTGGGTGGTGGGGGATAAGCAACCCTTACCTGCGCTCTGTGTTTGTGCCAAATAAACTCATGGGTTTCCCAAGCTGAACTTCGGGGAAACTGTACTTTGGCTCATACATCATCCGTGCCCTTTCTGAGGGGGAAATGACATGTCTGAGTGTCCTCAGGAAAAAGTTTATGGAACACTAGGGGTTGAGAATGCCTAACCGAACCCCTGTTCATGTAAATGTCATAGAGGCATGGACCTGCCTGAGGAGAGGCTCCTGATCAGTATCATTGTCAAGGGAAGAGACAAGTCGAGGGTAGACAGTCAAAGCAGAATTATATTCAGGAAGCATGAAGGGGTCTCCCACACTTCCCAAAGTATTCTGGGTATTTTGGGTACTCTCTGATTATAAATGTTTTTCCCCAGACTTTTCTGTTCCGGAGACTGAAAGTGAAATAAAATATGAGCCAGAAAGGGCAGCTGTTAGCTAAAGTTTTAATTAACTGAAAGGAAAAAAAAACCCAACCCATGATGGCCTTAGGCTGACATCTTTTGAGATCCCAGTAGCATGAACTTCACAGTATCTGAGTGGCAGTTCGCTGACAGGCAGCAAATTTCATCATTTTAGATTTTGTTTGGGTGCATGGCTCCTGGAACTTTCGCTAACACTTGCAACGCTGCAGTTAACTTTTCTGTAAGCTCCATGGGAACTGGGGTCAGGACTATTTTGGTGGCTGCCTCATTTCCAGTCCCACGCTAGGGTTTTTCAGGGTGTGTTTGGTGAATGATTTAAGTGTTGGACACGGCGAGCACTCTTGTGTGGTATTTGCAGCTGATTCTGGGTGCTTGCTTCATCTGTTGGAGTGGGCGTTCTATGTGTGGTTGTCTGACCCCCTGGGAAGTCGCCCAGCTGTCTGGAGGCCTCCTGTGTTTCCTTGTTGGTTGAGTTATCCCTAAGCCCCTGCAGTTGGACGCAGAGTCTGAGCAGCAGCCTGCCTGCAGCGAGGTGGGCGTGATCGGGAGGCCCGAGCCTGTCTTAATCTCCAATCTGGCTGACTGACGATAAACAAGCTTCCCTCCTGGCAGCTGTTGATGGCTGCCTCCCACACAGCCCACCCCGGGGCCCTGCCCAGAGATGGCATGACTCGCTCTCTGTTGCTCTAATAATAACAGCAACACTATATTCTTAGCCGTGCTTGAGTGATTCATGCAGACAATGCCCCCTTGACTTTGGAATGAGCGTCAGGAAGAAGAACTACACAGAATCTATTTGGACTTTATCTAACCATCAATCCGGTCATGTTCAAGTTTCTGCCCTGTTATGCCCTGCCGATCTTCTGTAGAGGTCAGGGAGGATAATGGGTGCCGCTCAAGGCCGTGAAGGCCCCTCAAGAACCTCATGCAGGAGAGAGGCTGGCACAGCCAGGGCCTGAGCTCCAAGGTGGCAGCCCATAGTTTCTGCCCATCCGAATGGGAGGAAGACCATCGGGGTCGGGGAAGCAGCTTGGAAGAGCTCAGCACAAACCACAGGAAGGTTGCTTTTCTTCTGAGAACGTCTGATTTCTTTGCTTGAGCCAGGCTGCTCTCTCCCTGGGTGCTGCCATGCAGTTCTGCCCTCCTTGGGTTGCAGGGTAGGGACCTGGACACCCAGTGGACATGGAATCATTTATCACCCACATGGCAGGGCCACAGACCAATCCTTGAGGAGCATGGCCCACACCCAAGTATAGGTTTGCTTTCAATAGCCACATGCAATGACTGCACCTTTTTATTTTTCAGTTTTGTGCGACAGCCCTGGCTGTCCTGGAAGTAGCTCTGTAGACCAGGCTGGCCTAGAACAATGACTGCCCTTTTAAAAACCAGATCTGAGAACAGAGACATGCTTTGGGTCTCCCACGTGTACCTTCCTGCATAGGAAGACTTAGAGAGTTTTGAAAGTTTCCTGCTTTAAGACTCCCTTTCTGGGTTCAATTAAAGACGCCACAGATAGCTAAAAGGGGGCTGGAAATCTGAGGGTAAAGATTTGAGGGATAAGAAATCTACTCACAAAAGGAATTGTCTGTCCTTGTTTCTTTATTCTTCTCTCTCCAGCCCATCATTTCTCACTGTTTCCTTGTTCTCCTTGTTCTTAGTTCTACATGGTTCCACTTGTCCTCCTCATTACAAACATTCCCAGTCACATAAACCCTTAAAACCAGCAATTCCCCAGCCTTAGCAGGTTCCAGGCTGGAGTTCTTTTGCCCCATAGAAAATCAGATAAGTTTACACACACACACACACACACACACACACACACACACACACAGATCCATGGGAGTGGTTAGTACAAGTCCGGTGAACTCCTTAATGGTAAAAGTTAGTTAAGAAAGAAATTGAATCAGCAGGGAATTTCAGAGGGGAAGGTTAGTGCGCTACCCTTCATTTTTAGGTGGTTAGTAAAGAGTTAAGGAGTTATTCTCAATAAAATTATGAATAGGGTTTGGGTTGTTTAAATCAGTGTGCCACTTCTTTTCTCCCGGTATGCATAGAAGCTACCAGGTAACCAGGCAACCTAGGGGAAGCTGATGGCTCTTGATCAGATAGCAACAAGCACCAGACACCGTACTTCTATGGGCCTAGGTCTGGAGTTAGACTTACTGCTCTAAGCGAAGAAGAGATCCAGGCTTCTAAATTATCAGTTCTGGACTATGCTGTTATTAGCCGTTCTGATCGTGGGTGTTGGGGGTTAAAACCAGAGCAGCAGCTTGGGCAAGTAGTAATTCTGTGTCCTTGGAGATCTGTGAGTATCTTAGGTGGGATGCTCTTTGCCTGGACCCTAAACTCTGACCAGACACCTGCTGATGAAGATAATTGCAGGAAGGCAGATCTCTGCGCTTAGCTAGGAGAGAGGAGCAAGGCTGGCAGTGGGAAACTTTTCACAAAACAGTTCTGAGCTGTGGGAATTAATCCCCAAATATGTAACAGAAAGGGAGTTGGTGACAGTGAAAAATCTACAGCTAACGACGGCCTCTTTACTCACAAAGCAATAAGGCCAAGAAGTCTTGCCTTTTGGTTTAGCCTTTACCAGATCTTTTGGTTCTGATAAGTCACTCGAGAAAAGATGGCTGAGCAATTACTGTGTAATGTTGCGGCTTGTAGCAGGAAGAGGGAGTGGCTGGGAGGAGGGAGAATAAGAAGCCTACTAGGGCCGTGAATGTAGAACACTTGTCTAGTGTCTTAGGGCTGGGAAGAGACACTATGACTGTGGCTACTCTTAGAAAACATCTAATGGGGGCTGACTTGCAGGTTCAGAGGTTTAATCTATTATCATCCTGGCGGGACATGGTGGCGTGCAGGCAGACATGTGCTGGAGAAGGAGCTAAGAGTTTTGCATCTGGAACAGCAGACAACAGGAAGAGAGAGAGAGGAGACACTGGATCTGGCTTCAGCTTCTGGAAGCCCACACCATGATACAGTTCCTCCTACAAGGCCACACCCACTCCAGCTAGGTTCCACCTCCAATAATGCCACTCCCTGAGTCTATGGGGCCATTTTTACTCAGACTTCCACACTAGCATGTTCAAAGTCCTGGGTTCAAATCCCCAGCACCACCAGAAAGAAGATATCAACTAGTTAGGATCTGCGTGTTTGTAAATTATGGCTTGGCCACTCGGTCAATCTCATTTTCTCAATAGCCCTATGACAGAAGGAAGGGAGGGAGGGAGGAGGCAGCTGTTAAAACCACACATCGTTGACCCCAGTGATGCCCCACTTACTTGTCACCAACACGGCCACCCTGGGAGGCCCCTGGGCAGCTATTGACTTCTCTCACTAGTCAGTCATCATTGGCTGTAATACTTGCCCAGATTTAATGAAATGTTTGCATAGTTCCAAGTTGGGCTGGTTACTCTGCCCACAGAGAACACAAGTTCTGTGGGGAAAGTGCCCTATAAATCCCAGGCATTGTTATATTTAGATCTTCTGCAAGGCTTCCTGCTCACACCCAGTAACCTGAGGGCTGGAGCCAGCCTGCTATCACACGAACTTCTCTATCGTAAATAGACTCAACACTCTGCTCAAAGGTTTTCAGATGTATTTGTTTAAAAATGCCACTTGCCTTCCATGTGACAGCCACCATCAGCCAAATGCTGTCATACAGGGACCAAGCCCAGCTCTCCATGCTGAAAACCAAACTCTAATTGTTAAGAAACCTAACTGCTTTTCAAAAGGACTGTGTTGTGATGAATCAGGGCCAGGGAGCTTCTAAGGAAAAAAAAAAAAAGAACCTCACATGGATTCTGTGAAGTATAAAGTTAGCTAGTCTGCAGCTGCCCATGGGGCCCCCTCCTCTTCAGGAGCTTCTGGGATAACTCTGAACCCTTCCTTCCCCACCACATTGTCTGTCTTCTCTACACAAAGAAGCCTCACCAGCACCGTGGTTTCTTATTTTAGCTGCCGTTTTGCACTTTGTGTAGCATCTTGGGAAATACAAATGTAGAATTTGGACCGCAGCGGGGCCAGGGCGTTTGCTGCGAGCTAAGTTGTTGGCATTCGTATTTGGGTGAGAAAGAGGCTGATTGGCAAGCATCAGAACCAATGTGCTCTCAGGGTCCCTGGTCTGGGAGCTCACCGCTTACTTCCCTCTTGATGACGGCTGGTCAGAAGGCTTCAGAAACCACCGAACTTACCCTGGCTTGGAAGAAATTCAACTTGACACAGATCAGCAGTTTTCAGCCTTCCTAACTCTGAAACCCTTTAATACAATTCCTCATGTTTGGTGATCCACAGCTATAGATATTTTTGTTGCTACTTTATAACCTGACTACCAGTATGATTCATAATGTAAATACTTTTGGAGGTAGAGGTTTGTCAAAGGGGTTGTGACTCATAGATTGAGAACCACTGGTATAGACACTTGATAATGTTGAAGTGTGTATGTATGTGTGTGCGTGTTAAGGAGTGGGGAAGACTCCATATGTAATCCTAAACTAGATTCAATAATCTGCCCAAACTAGAAGTGGGCAGAAGCCCACAGCCTAAGTCACATGGAATGTCTTCCTGGGTGTCTCATAAGGTCAGAGAAACACTGTGGTCACTGACTAGATCTGTGCTAGTCTAGGCATGGAAGCTTCTGAGAAATTTGCTGAAACAAAACAAAACGATAGCAGTACTACCTTTGTTCTTATGAAGGAGAGCACACAGAAAAATGCATAGATTATAAGAGGAATCTTATAGAACTCAATGAGCTACAAAAAGAGGGACGGTCTTAGGGTTTCTATTGCTGTGAAGAGACACCATGACCACAGCAGCGCTTATAAAGGAAAACATACAGTTGGGGCTGACTTACAGTTCAGAGGGTTAGTCCATTATCATCATGGCAAAGCGTGGTGGCCTGCAGGCAGACATGGTGCTGGAGAGGGAACCAAGATGACTATATCTGGATCCCCAAGCCACAGGAGAGGAAGAGCAACAGTGGGCCTGGATTGAGCTTCTGAAACCTCAAGCCCACCCCCAGTGGCCACACTCTCCAACAAGGCCACGCCTCTGAATAGTGCCACTCCCTATGGGCTTGTGGGGACCATTTTTATTCAAACCACCACAGGAACCTTGTGCCATTTCCACCTAGGTCAAAGAATTGGAACATTGCCAACACCCCGGGAAATCCCTTCCCAGTAGAATTTAATCCCCGTCTTCACCACAGAAGTAACTGACTTCTGCAGTAATCAAAGTTTTTTTCAGTTCTATTTTTATTTTCTTTCTTTATTTCAGTTTTTTAAATTGATATTTATTGAGGTCTACGTATTTCTCTGCTTCCCTCTCTTTCTCTCCCCTCCCCGCTTCAACCCTCCCCCAAGGCCCCCATGCTCCCAACTTACTCAGGAGATCTTGACTTTTTATACTTTCTGCTTCCCATGTAGATTTGATCTACGTAAGCCTCTCTTAGTGTCCTCATTGTTGTCTAAATTCTCTGGGATTGTGGTGTGTAGGCTGGCTTTCTTTGCTTTTTGTTTAAAAAACCACCTATGAGTGAGTACATGTGATAATTGTCTTTCTGTGTCTGGGTTACTTCACTCAAAATAATGTTTTCTAGCTCCATCCATTTTCCTACAAAATTCAAGCTGTTGTTATTTTTCTGCTGTGTAGTACTCCCTTGTGTAAATGTTCCATATTTTCCTTATCCATTCTTTGGTCGAGGGGCATTTAGGTTGTTTCCAGGTTCTGGCTATGACAAACAAATCTGCTATGAACACAGTTGAGCACATGTCCTTGTGGCACGATTGAGCATCCTTTGGATATATAGCCAAAAGTGGTATTACTGGGTCTTGAGGAAGGTTATTTCCTAATTTTCTGAGAAATCGTCACACTAACATCCAAAGGGGCTGTACCAGCTTGCACTCCCACCAGCAATGCAGAAGTGTTCCTTTTTCCCCACAACCTCTATAGCATAAGTTGTCATCAGTATTTTTGATCTTGGCCATTCTTTCAGGTGTAAGATGGAATCTCAGAGTTGTTTTGATTAGCATTTCTCTGATGACTAAAGATGTTGAACATTTCCTTAAGTGTCTTTCAGCCATTTTAGATTCCTCTGTTTAGGTCTGTACTCCATTTTTAAAAATTGGATTATGTGTTCTTTTGGTGTCCAATTTCTTGAGTTCTTTGTATATTTTGGAGATCAGACTTCTGTCTGTTAGTGAGGATCTTTTCCCATTCTGTAGGCTGTAGTTTTATCTTGTTGACCATGTCCTTTACTTTACAGAAGCTTTTCAGTTTCACGAGGTCCCATTTATTGTTTCTCTCAGTGTTGTCTGTGCTATGATAGGAAATGATTTCCTGTGTCAATGCGTTCAAGTGTACTTCCCACTTTCTTTTCTATAAGGTTCAGTGTGGCTGGCTTTATGTTGAGGTATTTGATCCATTTGGACTTGAATTTTGTGCATGGTGATAGATATGGGCCTATTTTCATTCTTCTACATGTTAATATCCAGTTATGACAACACCACATGTTAAATATGCTTTCTTTTTTCCATTTGATATTTTTAGCTTGCTTGTCAAAGATCAGGTGTTCGAAGATGTGTGGATTGATATCCGGGTCATCTACTCAGTTCCATTGGTCCTCCTGTGTTCTTATGCCAATACCAGGCTGTTTCCAGTACTATAACTTTGTAGTAGAGCTTGGAGACTCCTGCAGAAGAGGGAGAAGAAGGATTGTAGGAGCCAGAGGGGTCAAGGATACCTCAAGAAAACTCACAGAACCTAGACTCATAGGGGTTCACAGAGACTGAACCCACAACCAGGGAGACTGCATGGGACTAACCTAGGCCCTCTACATAAGTGACAGTTGTGTAGCTTGTCTTTTTGTGGAACTCCTAATAGTGGGAACAAGCGCTGTCTCTAACTCTGTTGCCTGCTTTTGGGACCCTATTCCTCATACTGGGTTGCTTTGCTCAGCCTTAATACAAGGGGAGGTGCTTAGTCTTTCTGCAACTTGATATGCCACGGGAGGCCTGCCCTTTAATCTCAGCACTGAGGTAGCCGAGGCAGGCAATAAGTTCAAGGCCATATCAGACTACAGAGTGAGGTCCAGGACAGCCAGGGCTGTTACACAGAGAAACCCTGTCTCCAAACAACAACAACAAAAAGAAGAAGAAGAAGAAAAAGAAGAAGAAGGAGGAGGAGGAGGGGAGGGGAAGGGGGAGGGGGAGAAGGAGAAGAAGAAGAAAAAGAAGAAGAAGAAGAAGAAGAAGAAGAAGAAGAAGAAGAAGAAGAAGAAGAAGAAGAAGAAGAAGAAGAAGAAGAAGAAGAAGAAATGAAGCTGACTTGCAGGGTGTGGTGGCTTACTCCTATCACCCTGTCACCCCAGTACCTGTGAGGCTGAAGAAGGAGGATTGTGTTTGGAGTCTGAGGACAACCTGGGTTGCATAGATCAGATCCAGTACAGCTCAGGCTGAAGCGCAGATACTCTGTCTCAGAACAAAATAAAAACTCCAACAAAGTTAAAAAAACAAAACAAAATGAAACCTAGAAGCTAAGGAAAGTAGAGATGTCTTTAAGTCAAAGAGACAAGGAAGTAGATCGTCCTCTGTAGCGGAGGTCGGAGGAATTTGGAAATAACCGAAAATAGTCCTTTTAGAATAAATCAGTTTTAATAAAAGGAGAATAAGGGAACTTACAAAGCCAAGGCTCCAGCGAAGCAGAGGATGACGCAGGGAGAAAAACAGGGGCGTCTATCCACAACCCGGTTCTTTTTAAAGGTACCTTTCTCCCCTGGGGCAGCCACGCCCCTGAACGCAGGGACTGGGCCAGCTGCCCCAACATCTCCCCCTTTAGTCTAAATAAGGCAGATTCAGAAACCAAATACAACTATATACAATGGGAATAGATCATATAAAATTACAAGAAGTAAACAATATTAGGCGAGGAACATATAACAAAAATTTTACTAAACATTCTACTTCAGGAAGTCTAAATAATGTAGAAGGTAGCTACAATTATCTAATCTTCAACCCCATCAAAGATCTGAGAAGGGAAGTAATATTACTAAAGCAACCAGGAAGCACAAACGAGAAACTTCCAAAATGTGCAACAGAAGACAGAGACAATTGACTACCTGGGCAACCACACGAAATCTTGTTAGCAATGTTGAGGCAACCAACTTTGGCTGAGGCCTGATATAACCTGACATACCATTATACAACGGCAAGGAACCTTTAGTAGAACTATCCTATCCTGTCTTGGCAAGATAAGACAATTCTGTTTTATCCACTTATGGATATTTTGTAGCTTAGTCAGTAGTGGAGGTATGGGCTTTTCTTTGCCCAAAGGCCAGTTCTGCCAAGAAGAAGGACCCACGTTGGGCGCCAATCTGTAGAAGGAAGCGGTGGGGCTGCGTCCCGCCATCCAGCGGCCGGCTAGCTTTACACCCGAAATAATTACACGGAAACTGTATTCTTTTAAACACTGCCTGGCCCATTATCTGTAGCCTCTTATTGGTTAATTCTCACATCTTCCTTTAACCCATATTTAGTAATCCATGTAGCACCACGAGGTGTGGCTTACCAGGAGAGTTCTTAACCTGCGTCCATCTCAGAGAGGAGAATCATGGTGACTGCCTGAAGCGTCTCCCCTCTCTTTCCCAGAATTCTGTTCTGTCTACTCCACCTACCTAATTTTCTGTCTCTTAAAGGGCCAAGGCAGTTTTCTTTATTAATTAACCAATGAAAGTAACATAGACAGATAACTCTCCTCCATCATTTCCCCTTTTTCTGTTTAAACAAAAAAGAAAGGCTTCAACTTTAACATAGCAAAATTACATATAACAAAACAGTTATCAAGCAAGTATTACAGTTACAATATTTAAATCTATTTTATCTTTTATCATAACTAAGGAAAGCTATAACTATCTATTTATTCTTCAACTCCATCAAAGACTCCAGAAGGATATAATATTACCTAAGTAAACAAGTCATATGCAACTTTCAAACTCTAGAAATGACAGAGACAACTCGCTGCCTGGACAGTCACCCAAAGTTCCTCTGTACCATTGGAGCATCCATCTTCAGCATACAGGCCCATAAGTATCCAGCAGACATTTCCATGAAGCAGGAAATTCCAAAGACAGTTCAGTCACTTTCTGCTGTGTCCTGCAGAACGTCTCGCAGACTCTTTAATGAATCAGGAACCCCAAAAGGCCATCTCACCTTTAGGCAAGTTCAGCAGTCCTCTTTCTGTGGGTTCCTTGTGTCCAGTTTATGCAACAGTCCAGGCAAGAGCAGTTTCTTGCCCAAATGGCTAACAAACTCCATAAGTAGCCTCTTCGATGCCCATCTTCCTCTCAAAGTAGATTGGTGCTGCCAGGAGCAGACGTGTCTCATTGTCATGAAAAACCCTAAGTTATTAAAACATTAAATGCCATATTCTGCAGTCTTTGAAAGATATGAAGAATGCCTATCTGAAATATATCTATGCACATCTAGAAAATCTAACTAACATGACTACAAGTTTGACTATTGAAAGATATGAAGAATGCCTATTTAACTAAAGTATATCTCTATATATCTAGAAAATCTAACTAACATGACTACAAGCTTGACTATTATCGATGATTATCCATTAACAACCTATATTTCCTAATTATACATTACAGTTTTTAAAATGAACTAAACAATCAAAATAGCTTAATCAAGATCAGAAATACATATACATATAACAAATTGACCTTAAAATCCATACCATTGCAAATTATTCATCTCTATATCATACCCCCCTTTAAATGTAAAAGAACATTTATAAACAATATTTGGGAAAATGGGCGCAGTTATTTCTCTCCAAACTGCTTCCTGATGAATGGGGGCGCTGTTATTTAGGTCTTTCATGGTGTAACCTATGTGCAAGGTTCCTCTCAGTTGGCAGTTGAGTGAAGTAATTTTTTGAAGATGTTCACAGCAACCTTTCAGGAGGGCGTGGTCTATCATACCATATTGGGATAGAAGCAATCCACAGAGTCTCATCCTCTGTGAAAACAAAAGAAGAAACTCTTTTCCAAAGCATCATGTTCTTAGATCCAAATCCTGAAGTCATACCGTTAAGATGTCCATTCTGGTCTAGACTGGCAGCCCATATAATGAAATGTCTCTCTGTATTTAGCTCCTTTACAGTCAAAAATTTCAAAGAAAACACAATAAGATACATAATCCAGACTCTCTGTAAATTTTCCATTTTTACGTGGCTTATTTTTACTCTATCACTTTACTTCTTTTAATCTATAACTATCTGTACTCTGTCTCTTTAAAGACTTTACCCTTTTTAAGGCATTAACTTTATTTTTTATATTTTTTTCTTCTCTCTCTCAAGCCTACGTACATTCATATGTCTGAATCTGTCTTATTGTGAATCTGTAATTTTTTTACTATCCAGGAGCACTTTTGTTTTGTGCTTTTAAATCGCTATGCACTTAAGAATCTAAGCTGTGACATTCCTAGGTCAAAAACAGGTACTGTGAGCTTGCCACGCCCAGTCCAACATGGCGGAGCCGCTTATGACTCTGAATCGGTTGCAGCTCTGAGCTGCAGAGCTGCGGGCTGCTCTGGATGTTGGCTCCACCTCTCTCCAATTTCAAAATGGAGGATGTACCATTTTCTGCTAGCTCTGGGGCTGCCAGGTAGGAGCCGCACTCAGCACTTTAACTCTGAGACTGAGCATGCGGCACAGAAACTCTTTTCATCCAAGTTACAATCAAATCTGACACGCAGAGCACTGTGCAGTCTGAAAACATCTCTCTGTATGGTGGCAGAAATCTGCCATGTTCTCCCGCTGGCCTAAGCCTGATTCCTCCATCTGCTCAGGTGCAGGTGGGGAGCTCTGAGCCATTGGCATGGTCTCAGTGCACTCTCCTTCCTATCCCAAGCGGGAACACAAATATCCAGGCCCATAAAAGCCACTGAAATGCTTTATAGCCAGAGTTTGTACTGGCGGCACAGCACCAGGAAGCCCCGTTTTAAAATGACTCAGCGTTTTCTCTGCCGCTATTGCCGAAACAGGAAATCTCTCTACAGCAAGTCCTAGCAAACAGCAAAAAGCTGTGTTAAACTCTCTCTCTCCGTTATTTAAAGCCCTCTCAGGTTTTTAAGTGGATTTAGTCACCACGTTGGAGCGCCAAGTGTAGCAGCGGTCGGAGGAATTTGGAAATAACCGAAAATAGTCCTTTTAGAATAAATCAGTTTTAATAAAAGGAGAATAAGGGAACTTACAAAGCCAAGGCTCCAGTGAAGCAGAGGATGACGCGGGGGGGGGGGGGGGGGGGGGGGGGGGGGGAGGAGCAGGGGCATCTATCCCCAACCAGGTTCTTTTTAAAGGTACCTTTCTCCCCTGGGGCAGCCACGCCCCTGAACGCAGGGATTGGGCCAGCTGCCCCAACAGTCCTCTGCCAAAAGGGGATTCATTTTAACTTACACAATGTGAGATTTTTAAAAACACGTTTATTTATTTACTTACTTACTCAATATGTATGCCTGTGGGTACCGTACACATGCGGAGGCCAGAGGACAAGTTTGAGAAGTCCAGTTCTCTCCTGCTATGTCAATTCTGAGGACCAAAACTCGGGTTGTCAAACTTGGCAGCTATTACTTTTACTCACTGAGCCCTCTTGAGTGCCCCATGTTGTATGTATGATAGGAAAAGTCATTATAATCATAACTCTGTGTGTGTGTGTGTGTGTGTGTGTGTGTGTGTTTTAAGTGATCAAAACTACTATGAACAGTATAACCAATATAGTAAGAATATAATTTGGTGGGTTTTTCCTTTTGAAAAATGAATAAGCCATTTTAACTTCAATTTTGGCAAAATAAGCAAATCATACTGTGATATAAATATATCATGCAATTGTCTTAAAATTATAAAGGGATATAGTTAGGAAAATAAAATAGACTACGAGGGAATCTTCTTATCTTCTCTCCCATCCTTGATGTTTATATCCCAAGTTCAGGAAGTCCATGTGTACATGAAGATGTACATGAAGATGTACATGAAGATGTACATGTGTGGGATGAAGAGAGAGGAGGCAGATCGGCATCGCTCTCGTCTGCCATCTTTTATGCCAGCTGCCAGATGTCACCTCCTGCGTCACTGGGATTGACAGGAAGAGGTGAGGGGAGACCTTTAAGCTATGGCCGTTCCTCAGCTTTTGCACCCAGGGAGGCTTTAGAGGCGACCCCCACACAGCAGGCTTGGGTTTAGGTTTGTTCGTAGGTAGTCTGCACGGGTTTACTGTCTTCCTGTGGTTCTCTGAGTGCCTCTGTCATGGACACCAATCACTACCTGGACTTCAGAGCCTCCTGTCCCTCTTCTGCTCTAGCCCCTCCTAGAAGAATGATGTTTCTCCACGAGCTGACTCACCCCCAAGCTGCAAGGTGAAGAAGCTGCACACTAATTTGCATCACTGGCAATGTTCCTTCTGTTATCCACAGATTGTGCCTCCCTCCCACCAGCCCTGGTGCTTCACCAGCTTCCTGGGGTCACCGTGTGGCCAGGGCTTCCCACAGTTCAGCCGTCAGTTTTCCCTTTGTAAATATCAGACACCACCGCTTCTTTCTCCTCTTTCTTATTCTCTTTCTCTTCTTCCTCCTCCTTCTTTAGCTATTTTATAACCCCAGCTGAGGGTTAGCAGAAGAAATAAAGCAGAGATGCCAGACTGTGGTTCTCTTGCGGAGGACGTTGCTTCTGTTATCAAATGAAAGCTGAGGATTATGCTGTTTTCGTTATCTTTGCCATTCAGCCACTAATTCTTTGGTTATAGGCGTGCAGCCCTGAACCTGCAGGGTTTATCCATTTAGAAACTTGTTTTCATCAACTCAACTCAAACTGCAAGACTGGGCCAGGAACACATGGCAGCCTGAATGCAGGAACTGCGGGGCCAGGCTGCAGAGGAGCTACTGCGACTTGCTGCATACGCAGCTGAGCAGCCTGGCTCTGCATTTGCAGGCAGGGCAGGGGCTGGCACAGCTGTTCCATACACGGTGCAGAGGTCAGTCAGAGCTGGGCACCCTTAGATCCGGAGCAGCGCTGACACAGAAAGCGTGCTTTCAGGAAGTTAGCACCCCTCACCCAGTCTGGCCTCGCATCTTTTTGGTGTCTAGTCAACACAATTCTTTTACTAATTCTTCGGGAATTTCACATCATGTGCCCCAATTCCACTCATTTTTCAGGCCTTCTCTGAACGCCCTAGTTAGGATTTCTATTACTGTGAAGAGAAACCAAGACCACAGCACAGCCTTATTCATTTACTTATTCTTTATTAATCAATCAATCAATCAATCAATTAATTAATTATTACAGAAAACATTTAATTGGGGCTCACTTACAATTCAGAGGTTCAGTCCATTATCGTCACAGTGGAACATGGCAGCATGCAGGCAGACATGGTGCTGGAGAAGGAGCTGAGAATTCTACGTCTCTGATCTACGGGTAGCAGGAAGTGAACTGAGACTCTGGGTGTGATGAGCACATACCAGACCTCAAAGTCCGCCTCCACAGTGACACACTTCCTCCAACAAAGCCACACCTCCTAATAAACTCCCTATGAGCTTATGGGGGGTAATTCCATTCAAACTACACCCCCCCAAAGAAAAATAAAAAAATAATTAAAACCAAAGCAAAGCATTTGCTCCTCCATCTTTCCCACCTCCCATCACTTGCTCATTTGATGTAGAGCTGGGGAGCTGTGCACTGTCACACAGAAGACTCTCTTGTCTGGACGGCTTTGCTTGCAAAGGTTTATTGCAGTGAGTTACTGGTCTGGCTCAAGGCCTCTGGCCTCTGGCACAGCATCACTAGACCCTCACAGAAACGTCTCTTGGATAGTCTGCGTTGTCTGGACTTATGGAAAGCCTACAGCTATCATTCCACAGGCCCAGTCCCTTCCCAACCTTCAGCAGGTAGATGTTGTGGTGGGCCAACTCAAGGCCCTGAATGTGGGCCTGGCCTTTACCAGGATTGCCCCCTTCAGGTAAGGGTCAGGGACAGCTCTCTCATGCCACTACTCCCAGTGGTAACATGGGTGACAGAGGTCCGGCTATAGGGGGAAGAAGCTGTAGTGCATGCCAAGGGCTCAGCACCTAAGTGTGGACTCCGTACCATCTTTTCCAGCAGTGTTATCTGATGGTATTGCCTTTATTGTCACAGTCCCATGTTTACCGCTGGAGAGTGGGTCTGAGCTGATTCTAAGCAAATCTACCCACATGGGACAGTCTCTGGGGCTGGGTAGAGTGCGACACACCTGTTGTCCCAGGACTTGGAAGGATGCATTAGCAGGATGGCGGTGAGTTAAAGGACAGCCTGAAGCTCATAGTGAGAACACATCTTCAGAACCAAACTACAAAGAGCCACTGTGCTCTTCGGGAGGCTGCGGCACGCTCTGGTGGGCACCAGTAGCAGCCTGCAGCATGCTCTGGTGGGCTCTGGTAGCAGAAGGTTCTGTCCTCTTGGTCACTTCTTTTGGGCGTCAGCACTGCAGCAGAGTCCCTAGGACTCCTTGCAATCAGCTGATTCTAGCAGTCAAAGCAGGTCTGCGTGCCCACAAAGCTAGATTCAAGCCTGCTGACTCATACTGCAGGGTCTGATAGCAAAGCCTGTCACCGGGGCAAAAGGCAGGCAGCAGACAGCGGGACCCGCAGCAGTAAAGCCCAGACTATTTGCTGGAGGCATTTTGGTGAATATTAGCTCAGTGTGTCAGGGTTAAGGGATGGAGGGGAATGCTGATGTTTCCTAAGCACCAGCCATCGGCTTTGATTGTGCTGGACCCCACTCAAGCTTCGCCATGGTGACTCCTTCCCTCACTCGGCTACAGACACCACAGCCCAGGGCGTCCTTGAGGGAGCTTTCTGGCTCTCATTGGAGAGTGACAGGCATCTGTGAGAAAAGCCTCTTTGATGGTTCTGATAGGAGAATGCTCTCCCCATGGAACCCTAAAATGTCATTGATGAAGTTATGGGACTGATTGTTTCCTCCAAGGTTGAGTAGGAGTCACAAAAGGGAGAATTCACAGAGCATGCGTAAAATCTGTTTTCCATAGAGGCTATGAACATTCCTGTCTCTGCTAATACTTCTGTTTGGGCATGGGATCTGAGGGTGCCCATACCTCCAAAGGCTTCATCATTCATCTCTGGACAGTGCTGTAAGATCTTTGAAAAGTGACTTAAAGTGAAGACATTCCTTATCATGGAGGCATTCTAAAACTTCCTCATAACTAATTGGAAAATATTTTGAAAATAGAAAGTAAGTTTGGAAAAGTCCCCAAGGTTAGCAGACAAGTGGATAAAAAGAAGGAAGGCACATCCACTTCAGATTTGAGTCTTTATGGATCCAGGGTACTTTTTGCATTTTATTTCTAGAATGAATGGCTTTGGCATCGATTTAAAGAATGCTACACAAGTTTCAAAGGATCCAGATGGTTGAATAGCCTGCTGAGATAGGATGACATCCATCTGCATTATTGATAAGGAGTCAGGAGCTGTTGCTTGGGAACGCTCGTTCTCATCGGTGAGGCGTTTTGAGTCTTTGTTGACTGGTACTTCCCAAGGTGTCACTGATGGGTTTGTTTGGAACTTACTGTGACCCCGAGTGAACACCCACCATCATAAGAACACAGGAAGAAGAAGGGATACCGAAGTCACCCGGATACGTCTATTTCTTGTACAGAAACAGTTGTTCTTTGTATTGATGAGCTGTTTGAGATGCAGACCTCAGAACATTTTCTCTTGTCCCACCACCTAGCATCTTTAACTGATAGCAGTGGCCCCTGAGAGAATCAACAATATCCCTCTGGGAATCCAAGGCTTCCCCCGTCCTCCTTTCAGAGCTGTGAGTCCACATGGACTCCCATGAGTTGCGTGTGGAAGGCGGGAGGTGACTTTGTCACCTTTATTGTGGGCTGCTTTTCCTTTCCTGAATGAACCCCTGCAGTGCTGGCACAGTGATATGCTTTTGCTCCAAAGCACAGCTGCAAAAGAACCGCCCTGCCCAGGTGCTTCCTTCTCTAGACGTTTAAGTAGAATGGCTGAGGAATAGCAAGTGAATATTTTTGGTATTTTCAGAGGACAGAAATCTCATCGATGAACGTTCCCATCAAAGCTGAGTTATGCTTCCCCACTGGAGACCCATCTAGCCCTGACACTGAACTTAACCGTTTCTATGTAGAGTGTGAGGGATGGGAGACATTTGCTTCTGCAAGCACGGTTAATACCAGAGGTGACCAGTGGACTAGAACTGGGCTTGAGTCCCTCAGTCGTGTATTATGGATATCAACATTTCCTTCACTCTGCATCAGTTCCTGCCGTGCTTGAGTTGTGCAGGGGCTTCATGCTCTGCCGGCCTCCACCTGTCGAGGTTTTCATTATGGCTTGGATTTTGGATTACTCGAGTATGTAAAAAGGAATCTAGCATACTTTTAATATATAATATATAGTTTTTAAATTTCTTTTCATGTCTTTGGGACCTTGAAGTTTATCAATCCTTAAAGATCATGGTCGGAACATTTGACAAAGGAATTCAGCCTGTAGATTTAGCATAGACTTACTCCTCCTAACTCAGAAATTTAACTTGGAACAATCACCAGCCAAGCCAGTGGTCCCTGGCTCTCTGTGGTCCACAGCCCTGAGGATATTCTCAGATGACTTCTTTGCCACGGGGCTTTCTTTGGGAACACGTGGGGTGGAGGGTTTTAGTCGTTGGCATCTGTCTGCTGGTGCTTAGGGAGAGAACAAGGAGCAGAAGACACCTGTGGCCTGGTGACCAGTTCCAATTCCAGTTCCATCATCTTTGATTAGCTCTTCCTTCTCCCTTCCCCCAGGGCTGCTTATTGGCTCACCGCCTCGAAACACTGTGAAAAACTATCCTAAGCTAAAAGCTGTGCTGTGGCTAGCAAGGGCTGCCACATATGACCAGGTGGTTCTCAATATATCGTTCACCTTTGGTAGAACTCTGGGCACGCCTTCCATGATGCCGTCCCTTCCACTCTGTTCCTCTCCCACCTGACAGGAGACAGGCGCCCGGGTTCGTCACTAAGGGCCTCTGACTTAGGAGTAGGGGACATCACTGAAATAGGTCAATTGAAAAACAAGCACCGCTACATTGCTTCAAGCCGCATCTCTAGCAAACTAAATCTAACATGGTAGGAGAAGAGCGCTTTCCGGCTAAAGCTGGAAGTCACCAAAGGCACAGGGTCTGCCAGAAGCCAGGGTGAATTTACCGCCAGCTACGAAGCCTTCTTTGCGTCCTGCAGGGCTTCAGAACATCTGGTTTTGTCATCGTAACTGGCCAAAGGTGAGACATCTGTTGTCTCAACGGCGACACTCCCATTCCTGAAGTTCACAGGTGTGAAGACTCTGGGTGCTCAGAGGGACCTTTATCTGCCCACAGCTCGCAGGTATCCCCCACTTCCGTAGCTGCTTAGCCGAGGTGCGTGACCTTGCTCTATAAATACCAGCCTCATTCAAATAAGAGTTGCCTCCAGATACGCAAGGCAGACAGTCCCATCTGCCAGTGAGGTTTCATCAGATATCTCTTAGGGAGGTGGAGACGAGAGGTCCTGGGGTCAAGCCTGAAGCTTCCATCTCTTTTCCTTTCTTTCCACAAATGTATGAGGCCTCGGATGAGAGCTTTGGACGAAAATAAAGACTAAAACCCAGTTAATGGGAAAATCAGAAATATAGCAAGAAATAAATGACAGAGATGCCCCAGTGTGCATGATTAGTGCTGAGGTTGAACATTACATAGGTGAGGTCTATAAAAAGTCTTTACCTTTGATGTCTTGTTTACATTGAATTGAAAATGTCAACAGTTTATTACTATTTAAAAATAAAAATACACCCACAGAAGAACATACTATTGGATGTATCCATGACCTTGAGGTAGGGAGATATAGTTTAACTGTGACTCCAGGTCTTACTGTATAATTGAGCTGGTCTGGAATTGGAGATTGTCCTGCCTCAGCATCCTGAGTGCTGGGATAAGCCCCACCCTCACTGGGACTCAGTGGGAAGTTCATTTTAAGTGTAAGAGAAAAGAAATAAGACATAAAGGAAAAGATTGCTTTTGACTATAATGAATACAAAAGATAAAAGAGCAAGGTAAATATTTCTGACTTAACATTGGATAAGGAATAGTGTCAGTTAATACATAGAACCTGCATAAACAAACTAGAAAATAAACATGGTAATAGAAGACAAAAGGCAACGAATGGCGCACCAAAAAGTTATAAAAGTCTATGAAGAGGAAAAACATTTTCATCCCAAGTGTTGCTGAAAACGGGGGGTGGGGTGGGATGATTTCTGTTAGTCCAGGCAGTTTTGCTCTTTTTTTCTCTTTCTTAAAAAGAAAAATATTATTCCCCAATATTTAGCAAGAAAAAATAAGGGTGGATGGGTGTTTCTTTTGCTTAGGGTCATCCTCTAAAACTTGTGGGTTTTTTTTTTAAAGATATTTTGTAAACTTGGCTTTAAAATGTTTTTCACTAGGTGTGGTAGCACACACCTTTACACTTCCCCAGCACACACCTGTCAAATCCCCCAGCACACACCTGTCAACTCCCCCAGCACACACCTGTCAGCTAGCTCCCCCAGCACACACCTGTAAGCTCCCTTAACACACACCTGCCAACTCCCCCTAGCACTCACCTGTCAACTCCCCCAGCACACACCTGCTAACTCCCCCAGCACACACCTGTCAACTCCCCCAGCACACACCTGTCAACTCTCCCCATCACAACCTGTCAACTCACCCAGCACACACCTGTCAACTCCCCCTAGCACACACCTGTCAACTCCCCTAGCACACACTTGTCAGCTCCCCCAGCACACACCTGTCAACTCCCCCAAGCACACACCTGTAAACTCCCCCAAGCACACACCTGTAAACTCCCCCATCACAACCTGTCAACTCCCCCAGCACACACCTGTAAACTCCCCCAACACACACTTGAAACTCCTCCCACCACCAGCACTCAGGAGGTAGAAGGCAAAGAGAACCCAGAGTTCAAGGCTATCGTGGGCTTTGAAGTCAGTTTTAGACTAGCCTGGGAAATATAGGGCAAACCTATCTCAATAAAACAAAACAACACAAGAGTTTATTGTAATAGTAACTTTTGAATTAATAAAGTATTTTTTTCTTCTTTGTGGAAAACAAAATCGTGATGTTTAGTTTTATAATCTCTTGGATCCTCTCCCCTACTCCTCTTCTCCCCACCCCCAGCACCAGCTGAAGGGAAATCACAGATTCTAAGCACTAAATAGGAAACTGACCCAGTACCTGGCCTTGGCTCAAATTCAGCCTGCCACCATTTTGTTGTAAGGTCGGCCAGCCAAGAATAAACTTGATGTTGTTCAATAATGGGAAAAGTCAAAAGAAAAAATATTTTGTAACATGGAAATGGCATAATTACCATTTTCAATGTATGTAATCCCAATTTCATTGAAGTACAGTTATGCCCATTTGTTTTGCTATATTTAATGGCTGCTTCTGCCCCACAATGGTGTTCAGTCATCAGATAGACTGCACAGCCCATACAACCAAACAGTTTTACCATCGGACCCTTCCCAGCAAAGGCCAAAGGTCTGCTGACTTCAAGCCGGAAGAGCAGTGGATGGGACATGGTGGGAGAATCACACTCAGTTTTCTGCTGATTGTCCTGCCTTTCCCACACATCTTCATCTGGTTCATGAAAGGACACATATGATTTGGACTGAAAGTTATGGAACAAAATTTTTTCTTCAAAGAGGCTAATATTAATGATTTTAAAATTCCCACTTGCTAGCGTTGTAAGTCATACTAAGAATAGAGGTTTTTCCTGGCTTTAGAAATTAAGCGTCTCCTCTAAACTAGAATGCCAGGAGGAAACAAGGTTGCATTTGTAATCGTTGCTACTTTAGAGACATCTAGACACATAGGCGAAATCCCTACAGTGAATGATTTTGCGAAATTTGAATATGGGGATAAAATATATAATCTTTTCAAACGTTTATCTCTTATCAAATGAAAAAATCCAGAGGCAGGTGGATCTCTGTGAATTTGAGGACAGCCTGGTCTGCAGAATGAGTTCTAGGACAGCCAGAACTATACAACGAAACCCTGTCTCCAAAACAAAACAAGACAAAACCAAATTATTTTATCAATAAAAATTTGAATAGACGTATAATTAATTTGCATATGACTTATTCTTGTAACATAATCCTGTAGTAAATTGTTAATGTGCTCCAGAACATTCTTGGAGCTGGTTCCTAAAAAGATTAGAAACCGAGTTTATTCTTTTCATTATTATTGAGCTAGTCCTGCCATGCTTAGCTCATTGCCTACTACATACAATATCGCATACGTGTAAGGTCAGTGAACGAAAGTGTGGTCTGCTGGTTGTTCTGACGATATCAAAGTTTTACATTCCATCCAATTATATATGCTAAACTATTTTGGAGTCAGCAAAGGCTAGGTATACAGTTTTCAAACACTTTAGTTATATTTTAATAACTCCTCTTTTTCAGATTATTATACAAATTGCCCAAGAAGCTACCATAAAAAACTCATTAAATTGTTATTACAGTAAGTAATCTGTGTTCCGAACAAGTTATAACAGGAATGATTTTCCAAAAAATTTTTGACTGAAAGAGTAATACATACTCAGAAGAAATTTAGGAACTCTAAAAACACACAGGAAAGCAGCTTGTGACGATTTCATCTCTGAAGATAACTTGTTCCTGTAAGCACTAGGGCTGTCTACTGCCACAACTCTCCATATAACCCAGCGTGTACGACAATTGTCTTACTAAAATACAATCTTACTAGACACAATGCTTTGAATTTTTTTCTGTAAAAAAGAAGTTTCTTTGTCAATATCCAAAGTCTACTCTTTTAGTTTTAGTAACTGAGCAGTGCCCATTTTATGAATATACCCTCATTTTGATTAAAAATACGTTTTGAAGTGCTTTAAATGCCAAGCCATCTTACTGACAACTACTTTGTAAACCATTGAGAGATGTCAGGAGGGAAAAAGTAAAGAAAACAGAAGGAGAAAGACTGAAGCAAGTCAGTATATCCCATTTAGGCAGGGAGAGACTTGTGTGCTTCTGGGGGTTTCTAGGCAGCCGCTGCCGACAGCTTAGCGTGGCTGATGCAATGCCAGCACAATTATATGTCAGTGAGGCAAGAGTGTGCAATCGCCAACAAATGCCTCTATTACCAAGGCCCCAGCAGAGTCCCTGGTTTAGAGAAGTACCTTGGGGCTTTCTTGAGACCTGATGGGTCACATAAGCAAACACCCTCCTCTACTGTCCTTACTCTGTGGGCACTCAGGGGCAGTCACTTGGACACTGTTTAAATCCTCAAACTAGCAGAAAGAATTGTGCGGCAAAGGCTCCAGATTCCATAGCATCGAAGGCTTCCAGACAGGACAAGCAGTGCAATGAGTGTGGTCGGGGGTGTCTGCAGCCCTGCCTGATTAGAGAGCAAGCAGGCAACTCTTGTAGTTCTCTGTGTCTAACCAGGGAAGAGCAGACAGATGTAGCTTGGCACAGACTTCAGCTCAACGTGAACCCTGACTCCTCGGCTGGCTCACTCCCTGCCCAGTTCCTGCCAATTTAGCCCTTCCAGACAAATAGAAAAAGCAGGAAATATCGTGGTGCTTGGGACATTCTAAATACTTCCAGTTTTTTAAAGCTTGGATCCTTTTACAGGAAATGCTCTCATACGGGTGTGTGTTGAGTCATTGTAGAGCAATATGTTATTAGGGTAGATGCCGTAGAAGGAACTCTAGAATAGCCTTGTTAAAATAAACCACTGCGTCACTGGATATGAGTAAAATGCGAGTCTTTGTTGTGTGTCAGATGACCCGCAGTGTGAGCAAGCACAGTGACATGGCTGGAAAGAGACTAGTCACGAGAACGGCGGCGCAACTGCCCCACACAGGGGTAGGTGACAGGCCCTAGTCTAAGTTCTCTGCATTACCTTATTTCAGCCTCCCTAGAAGCCTACAAATCTAGCCGCAAACACTCCCAGATAATGAAGCTGTAGTACAGATAAGTCACTAGACCAATTTGGTGCCCTGTACGTAACAGGTGGTAAGAGAAGCCTATCCCAGGAGCCTCTGATGCAGCAAAGGGACAAAAGGAACCAGGAGTGCGTATCGGGCATGGCGAGGGAGCTATCAGAGATGCTGGGGTTGTTTCCGAGGACTCCGGGACCACCTCACAGAGGCCAAAGATGGGATAATTTGAATATTAGTACAATGATAGAATGGAACACTTCAAACTCGTTTAAATCCGTGAGCTCATAATGCTAAAAATAATAGCCATGTTCAGAAGATGAGGGGTAAACAATTCATTACTCAGTCAGAAACAGGTAAACAAGTTACCATTGTTTTCTGCCTGCCTTGTGTGGTCGGTGTCCCTAAGTAACCATCAGTACCTAAGATAAGAGAGAGTTGGAGTGTAGGCTATGTATCTCTTGTCTGGAATACTCAGAGATGTTACAGAAGTCAGGTGTGGAATTTTCCATTCATATCATGTTGGTGCTCGGAAAATTTAAGACTTTAAAGAATCCTGGATTTCTTTTTAGGGTCCTGAACCTGGATATCTTTCTACAGCCACCAGAGGATCAGCATCTCTAGGCTTCAAGGGGAATTGAATGTTTACACAGAAAACCACAGACAACCAAGCAATCTGTGCCTCCTGATGACCAGGATGGAACTTATCCTCACTCATGAAGAATTGTCCAAAATAAGCAAATAACTTGAATAGCACAAAGCTTTTCATTCTTACTTCCAATTTCGGAAAATTTACAGAATTGAGGGACATCTCATCCAATGCTGGTGGTGTGCAAACAGCAGAGAACCAGCCAGAAAAACTCAGCGAGTGGCCTGATCTCCTCAGTAAAGAAACCCAACAAGGGAGAAGCTGTGCAGATCAAACAAGATTTTGAAGACTTACTAACCAACTGTAACACATAGATCATTTTTGAATCTTGACTTTCTAGAACCTCAAGTGAAATTGTAAATACGAGTGGACAGCTAGAAGAGCAATTATGCATTTGATGATATTAAAGAACTGTCAACTTTTTTTGGCCTCATAATGTGGTTATTTTAAAAGTTACTTTAAAGATGTAAGTGTGTATGTGTACATGTGTGTGTATGCATGCTTGCAGATTCCATGGAGCTGTAGTCACAAGCGGTTGTAAGCCGACTAGCATGGGTGATGGGAAACACACTGGGGTCCCCTGCAAGAGCGGCACATGCTCTTAGAAGCTGAGCCACGTCTCCAGACCCAAATGTGCTTATTTTAAAAAGCTTTTCCTCTACAGATGAAATTATGGTTTCTAAGATTTGCTTTAAGATCGTACGCTATGTGGTAGGAGGTAGGGAGGGAATAGATCATCCCTGAGTTGATCATGACTGATGCTGGGTGATGGTGAAGAAAGGTGTCACTTCCCTCCCTCTCCCCCCCCCGCTACCGAGTTAGGTTGGTTATGATCATGATACAATTTTAAATTAAATGCTGATGTTTGTATTGTACAAAGTAGACCCTGATTCTGACCTAAGAATTCATGGGTGATTTGGTCCAAGATACTTAGAAAAAGACGGATTATGCTACAATATTTTTCTTTCTTTTCTTACTACTTTTGCATCTTTCAGTAGGGTCTTATTCTGTCACCCTGGGTGGTCTGGAACTCGCTATCTAGAACATGCTGGCTTCAAACTTATAGCAACCTTTCTGCCTCTGCCTCCCAAGCATGAGATCACAGATACTCACCACCACGTCCAGTCTACCACCTTTTTATACCACCCACAACATCAGACTCTTTACGTGGGAAAGACGACTCTGAGCAGCTATTGTTAAAATAAACTGTTATGCTCTTGATTAAAAAATAGGAAGACACAGTCAGATGGCGCTATGTCATCTATGTGATGAAATTCATCAGCAATAATTTATGGGCATTAAATATTGTTTGTATAAATTCATTTACACTTTAAGCATTAGTTAAGTACAAATTGGCAAATTCCCCTTAAATTCTCAACAGTGCCACAATGCCTGCTCTGCGCTGTGTTGGGAGTCACAACAGGAAAATGCAGTCCAGGAAAAGATGAAGATGGGCTGTAGCTCCCTGTTATTATTATGGCTAGGATGGTGAGAATGGAAGTTGTATTGGGAAAGAGATTAACGGAAGGGCCTCTAGCAGAAGCAAAGACAAGCACGGTGGGTGCAAGGAGGCGCCTAGCGTTCCCGCCTCCACTTGTTGGAGGGACTCTCATTTGCATGGTTGATCCTCTTGAGAAGGATTCAGAAATCACCCTCTGGCCACTCCTTGTGTTCCAGATGTTCCTTTTCACTGTGAACCATGTCTCAAATTGAGCGTGTCAAAACTGATCCCATTATCTCTTCTCCAAATCTATTCTGTCCCTCACATTCCCAACGGCCACAGAAATGTGCAAGAGCCAAGGCCTCAGGGCCCCGCTGCTCTGGCCTTGGTTCCAGCCTGGTCAAAAGAGGAGAGCAGCGGCATTCACTCTTGTTCTCCCCGCTTCTCACTCCTCATTCCCTACTTTCTTTCTTGCAGTCACGTAATGAGGACTCCAATGCTCCCCTCAGAAACATCCTCAGTGCTCATCACGAGTTCAATGGCCAGGTTTTCCTGGAAATTCTCATTGCGAGTGAGTCTTGGATGGGACCAGGGAATTTACACTTCAAGTAGAGCCCTGCTTTATTTTCTTTGGGAGGCATGGAAAGTACTGTTTTGAAATGGATCCCCGCTGCACGGCCTTGCAGCAAAACCTTATACGTAGCCCTGTGTTTTTATGACTTGTGAAAAGTATAGCTTACATTGCAAGTCCAGGCACACACACTTATATGTGCAGTAAAAGAAACACAATTTCCAAAAAATAACATTTCTGAGCTAGGTGGTGGTGGTGCACACCTTTAATCCCAGCACTCTGGAGGTTGAGACAGGTGGATCTCTGAGTTCAAGGCCAGACTAGTCTACAGAGTGAGTTCCAGAACAGCCAGAACTACACGGAGAAACCCTGCCTCGAGAAACTAAAATAAATAAACAAATAATAACATCTCTGTTTCTTTTTAGAACAATAATTGGAACACAGTAAACCAAGTTCAAGTCCCGCAGGTTGAATGCAGCCATTTTTTGGGTCAAGTGCAAGCTTTCTTCCTGTTTTGTCAGTGAGGTTCTTAATCCTCTTTTGAAAATTTTCCACACTGACTGGGGTTGGAGCTCAGTGGCACTTCCTAGCACGTGGAAGGTTCTCAGTTTAATTTCCATGAATATAAATGAAACAAAACAATAAAATTCCATGAGCTGGAAAGATAGCTCAACAGTGAAGAGAATCTGAGTTCAGACCCCAGGCCCTGAATCTCATGTATCATGGCTTGGCGACCGGTGACTCCAGATGCAGGAGATGCAATTCCCGTCTGTGTGTCTCCTGTGCATGCACCCACACACAGACACATACAGTTAAAAATAAAACCTTTCTAAATTCTCCGTACTAACTTGCTTAGTACCTGCGCCTAATTCCCTGTGTGCTGTAACCTCTGCTGCTCAGTGGCCTGTTACCTTTCGCCAAGCTTGCTCAGATAATATTTTCTCTGGGCTCGCCCCCTAAGTACTGAGGTCACGGTGAATGCCTTGAGTTTCACTTCTCTGTCAGCAACTTTCGTGTGCCTGAGCTGATGCTTCATGCCTACTTCCCAAGCCTGCACTTAACCTCTTTTCTATGCTTATCTTTCCAACTGCACCGTTTTCTCAGACTGAGAAAAAGATTCAACAACAGTTCAAGAAAGCTCTGACCTTACCTTCCAACTAAGACAGTGACTGTGTTCCCCACTGGGGCTATTTGGCTGGATAGAGGATATGGCCAAAGACAGCTTTTATGGTGTGGTGGGGATGCTGAAGTGGGGTACTGTGGGTAGGAATGGAACTGGGGGAGGGTAGGTGAGACTCGATGGAGAAAGCCCTGGGCAAGAGAAAATGACGAGATGACCCTGGGCCCTCTGCTATCGTAACAACAACGATAGGTTGTGCGAGTGAGAAGGAAACATGGAACACGCAACAAACCTGCTTGTGCACAGGCCTGAGAAGTCAGTGTGCAGAGAGAGGGAGGAAGATCACACATCCAGCTTTAAAAATCTGCCTAGTGCATGCGCACAGTGGGTTGACGTGGCTACATCATATGCTGATGGGGGGGGGGCTCACGCATGCGCGCAAAAGCTTAGCTCAGTTATACGTGGATGATGTAATCCTCGCATGTGTGCAAAGATTTAGCTGAGTCATACGTGGGTCACGCGGGGGTGTGGGGGCGGCTTTAACATTCACTGGGGGCCATTGGGCACTTCTGCCTGAGGGCTTGTCTGCACCTGCATGACCCCCTAGAACCCGAAGTATCAACCTTTATGTGGCTGAAATCATTACAGTGCTGTTAGTGTGTATGGCGAGTAGGAGATGTATATGTTATTCTTTAGAAAGCCTGGCAATTCCAATCAAAGGATTTGCTGCACTGGTTCAATAACTTCAAAATTGTAAAGGTTAGCAAAAACGGGTAGGTTTCACGACCTCATCTAGGCATGAGAAACCCAAGGAAATACGCGCTGTGCTTCCTGGGCGGGATCCCGAGAGAAAAGGAGCATTAGAAATCTGGACTAAATGTGGTTTTGCGCTAATGCTGTATCAGCATTGGCACACTAATTGTAATAAAATTACACTAATGTAAGATGCTAATTTTAAAAACGAACACAGTAAGTCGCTGATGTGTTTCACTTCATGATGCCACACCGATGTCACGTGGATAGTGGGGGCAGGAAATACATGGGGCGTCTTAAATGAAGAGTGGTCCTTCTGGAGTCACCATTATCTCATAGTTATCCAGAAACCCACTCTTCCTGAATTCCCCTGCTACCCAGCCCTCACATCCATATCTAGGTACTGGTCCTCAATCTGTCGCACCGACTTCATTTTCTACTGATGTAACTCAGGTTAACTGTCTCACATCTTACACGATACTGACAGCTTACTTCTTCCCCAGGGCTTGAAGCATTCTCCACTACCTTGTCTTCTGCTTGCTTTAGACCTCACTGGATTCATTCCTGCTTTCTCCACAGCCCAGAGAAGCATCTAGAGGGTGTGATGTGTCCAGGAGTTCCCGGATGGGTGGTCTGCAGATCCCTCTTAGCCGTGATGTGGGGATGGGGTGCCGTAGCTTGGGGGGCTTCAGTAGATATTTATGCTATAGTGTTCTGGAGGCTGCTGGAGGATTCTGTTCCTGGGGAGGGTTCTGCTCCTAGTTGGCAGACAGCGATCCTGCTGCTGTCCTCACATGGTTCAGGGTGGGGCTCTCTCTTGTTTCTCCTTATAGGGCACTAATACCATCACATGACCTCATTCAAACCTAATCATGTTTTAGAGGCTCCATTACTTCTTAAGACACTAGAGGTGAAGGTTCACCATATGAGTTATGGAGGGTCACATAATTTAATCCCAAATAAATACCATAACGGTCCTGTTTTGCTGTCATCAGAACATATTAGTCTAAGATGTTAGTGACTGGGAGAAAAAAAAATGACTTTTCTTTCTTTTTTTTTTTTTTTTTTTTTTTTTTTTGGTTTTTCGAGACAGGGTTTCTCTGCAGCTTTTTTAGAGCCTGTCCTGGAACTAGCTCTTGTAGACCAGGATGGCCTCGAACTCACAGAGATCCGCCTGACTCTGCCTCCCGAGTGCTGGGATTAAAGGTGTGCGCCACCACCGCCCGGCAAAAAATGACTTTTCTATATCTACCTTCCTCTCACATTATTTATAAAAAATATATAAGATGTGTTTTCGCTGTAATTTTCCTTGGTTCTTTTCCTCTCCTAACAAGAGTGAGGCTTTCAGGAACAGAAACAAGCACATCAAAATGCAGCCATGCCGCCCTTGCCCGACCTTGACAGGAGTTCACTACACAGCTTCAGAAGGCTGTCCCTGTTACAGCCAGGGAAGGAAGACCCCAGTTACCCTTCCTTCCCCTTTCTTCACCTCTCACTGGCTCCTAATTTGCCGGCCTGATTAGAGGGAGATTGGTGAGAATGTCGGGAGAGCTTCAGACAACTAGAGGCTTGGGGCTTAGCCCTTCTCCCACAAGCCGTGCTGGGAAATCGCTTGGGGATTATCACACTGAACCCCTTCAATACAGCAACTATCTTTCTCTCCTATTAAGAACATGGGGGCACAGGGTCGTTGTTGCTTTACTTATTTGAGATTTGTGCTTTAGAAGAGAGTCCAAAGCTCAAGAGCTTCTGAATCTCTCAGATTTAGGAAATAATTAGCAACAGAAATGCCTAAGGCACTAGACAACGGTGGACAGTGTTTGCTTAGTTGGAGCAGAGTGCTTCTTTTACATACTGCACTTTAAGCACACTCAGACAGAGAAACGACTTTTTCTGCAGTTGGCATATGCATTTATGCAGCTAGCACAAGAAAGTGACACAGGCCAGAGTCGGATGTGAGCAGAAAGCTGCGAGCAATGGCCAGGCTTCCTGCTTTCTTTCCTGGCAAGCAAGGGAGGTATTTGGGCTAGATGATTTATCAGTTACCTTTTGACATTGATTGCTTGTTTATCCACACCCTTAGCCTGGCATGAAGGCATTCAGCGTGTTTTCCTCCACACTGTGAGAAAATGCTATAAAAGAGTGGGTTCTGGCATGCCATACATCAAGTTGAAACTTGTCTATATTGAAGACTTGTTATCAAATCACCCAACAGTTAATCCAAAAGGACATATGTGTGGCTTGCATTTCAATAAATCAACTTTACTTGTGTTTCCAGATACATGAGTTCTGAAATAGAGCAAGCACACACACACACACACAGAGAGAGAGAGAGAGAGAGAGAGAGAGAGAGAGAGAGAGAGAGAGAGAGAGAGAGAGACGTTAATTCCACTTTCTTTCCCTTCATTCCCTACATTCTTGAATACTCATTTAGTACACAATGGCCTGTGTTCCAGAGATATAAAACTATTCATAGACTCTCTCTCTTTCAATCCAGAAACCCTTGTTCTAGCTGGGGAGAAGATAACATAGCTAAATGCACATGAAACAACTTCCCTACCAGGACGCTCTGGCCATATTCCTCAGCATAGAGGTTCCAGACAGCCCTGTGTGCGGCCAGGCAGCTTTTTGGTTCCTACTTAGAAGATGAACACTAAGATTATAGGATCAGCGTTCTATGAAAACAAAGATGAATCTCTTTTCCTGTTCATAAATTTAAGTAATTGGAAAATATTCATGAGAGTCATTAAGAATATTACATACTTGTTGAGTGATGGTGGCACATGCCTTTAATCCCAGTTCTTGGGAGGCAGAGGCAGATGAATCTCTATGAGTTTGAAGTCAGCCTGGTCTACAGAGTGAGTTCCAGGACAGTCGAGACTACACAGTGAAACCCTGTTTCAAAAACAAAACAAGAAAAAGAACATTGCATACCCATATGATTGGCATTATAAAACAACCATACTAGTTGTTGGCATGGCTTGGGAGTAATTCAGGGTCCACCTATAGTAAAGTAAGTTGGTGCAGCCATGTCAGAAAGCAATTTTGAGCATGGTTTGTTGATATACATCTAAAATCCCAGATATTCCGGAGGCTGAGGGGAAGGATCACAAATCTGAGACAAAACAGGGCAATGTATCAAGCCTTTCTTCCAACACCACCCCAAAAGAAAGAATTTGGGGTTGTCTAATATAATTGAAGCTATACTATAATCACTGTGGACGATGGTTATATTACTGAGACATTCTCACACATGGGCCAAAGAGTAGTTGCAGCATTGTCTATAGTAATGAAAAACTAGATATCACCTCAATAATTATCAATAGGATTCAGATTTCAGACATTAGAATGCTGTGTAGTGGTGAAAGACAAATTAAAACTATATACTTGAACATAGAAAAATCTCAAAAAACTTCAGCATGACAAAATTCCTATGAAGTTTTGAAAACAGACTTTACATTGCTATAGACTTGTGTAAAAGTCTAGCAGCGCACAGAGAACATTAACTAGAACTAGAGACTATGCCAAGTGGTACAGTCCTGTTGGGAAGCTATTGGACAGTTTCCAGGAATGCTGAGCGTATGCACATGTATGACCCAGAAGTTCACGACACACACAAAGAAAGACCATGACTTTTACGCAAGGACACTTGAAATAGTACTATTCTCAGAACTCCCAAACTGGAAAACACTCAATTGCTGGTTGGATAAGCAAATAAATAAACTGTGTTTAATTTACACTGTTGGCTGCTACACAACACAACACGACTGAACAAACAAGTGAATTAATCTTACAGATGTAATCTGCCACTCAGAATGCCATATCCGAAAACCCACATGCAGTAGAGTTTCGTTTCTACAGCGTTGAGAACGGGGCAAAATGGGCCCTAGAGACCTGAGTGGTCTCCAGCTCACTTTATCTGACAAATGTTGACGGCAGAGTGGCGTGGGTGCAGGGATTCCTGATATGCCCATATGTCCCATCTCTTCATGTGGATAGCCGTTACATTAAAGAATTGGAAAAGCCCCAGACACTCTTTGTGGACAGCGATTAATGCTGAGCTAGCAGGCAGGTGTAGATTAGCTGAGAAGTGGCAAGGCCTCTGCTGTCTTTGAGCACCTGGTTCTTCTCATCCCAGCAGGTACTCGATGGGCAATGGGGCTGAGGCAGGAGAGCTGACCCTTCTTGACTATTACCTATTAACTCTACGGTCTTTAGCCTTGTTTCTGGTTAAACAAGATGCCTTTTGCGTAGATTCATGAATGTATTTTGCATACCAGAAGGAGCTACAGATCCAGTTTTTATGGTCCAACAGATGTTCAGGGAGATAATATTCATGCCTTATGAAATCTAGACAAGCCTTTTACAATGTGTGTCAAAGCATGGAGTGAGCCTGAATGGAATCCGACATATAAATTCTGTATGTTTCTCTGTGTGGATCGAGGAAGGGTGACAGCATGCATGTCACAGACTCAAGTGCATGACACAGACTCAGCTCAGGCCCTGATGCTGCCACTTACTAGTGAGGAAAAAAGCTTTCCTGGTCTCTTTGCCTTTGAGTGGAAAAAAAAATTGTGTGCTATCTCTAATGGTTTGTTTGTTTGTTTGTTTGTTTGTTTTTCACATCTCATAATTTTCAGTACAGAGAATCCCCGAATGTAGAAAGCCATCAGTGTAAGCAGACGCGTGAGATTCCCTAAAACTGTATTTTAAGTGGTGCACAGTGGATCCCCAGAACAATAGGGGCAGCGCTGCAGCTTCATAGAAATATAGTATATTATAAATATAGTATTATAAATATAGTATATTAGCGTCCCTGTCCTAATTCCCAACACCATCTCCAAACGGCACTGGGCTGCTCGTTAGCCAGCCCCACTGAAACCAACTTGCTGTCAAATTCCCTTGTTCTCTCTGCCCTGAGCCCAACACACGCCAGGCTGCGCTGCTGCCTGCTGCTAGCAGTGGGCACCAGGGGTGCGCTGCTGTTCCTCAGGGCTCTACTGGGCTCCGCTGTAAGCAGTAAGGTGTGATGGGGTGCACACTGAGTGATGGAATTAGTACTTCTACTTATGTGGTGTGTATGGGAAGAAACAAATAATGGGACTGAGTTCAACGTTATGCCCCACATCTAACAAAAAGGTCATTTAATTTTATGCATTTAAGAAAAGTTTTAGTTGTGTGTGTGTGTGAGAAAGAGATACACACACACACAGAGACAGAGAGACAGAGAGAGAGAGAGAGACAGAGACACAGAGAGAGAGAGACAGAGAGAGAGCATGCAAGGCGTGTGTAGGTCAGAAGACAGCTTGAAGGAGTGCTTTTACTTGCTGAGTCATCTTGGCAGCCTGAGGGGTTTTTTTTTGTTTTTTGTTTTTGTTTGTTTGTTTTATTTATTTTTTATAAAGTTGGTTTCAGTGAGAAACACAGCTTCTGTATCATTGTTTTAGTATGTACGATACAGTTTGGGGGGTTATTTGTTCGATTCTTTCTTGTTGTTGTTCTTTGAGACAGGGTTTCTCTGTGTAACCACCTGGCCGTTCTGGAACTCACTTTGTAGACCAGGCTATCCTCAAACTCAGAGAGATCCACTTGCCTCTGCCTCCCAAGTGCTGGAATTAAAGGCGTGCGCCACCACCACCCGGTTTTCCTTTTTTGTTGTTGTTTTGTTGGTTTGTTGGTTTGTTTTACAATATAGCTTTTGTTTATAATTTACTTTAAAATATTTAAAAACCTGGGACTGATGAGACGGCTCAATGAGTAAAAAACGCTTGCCTGAGCCCGGTGACCTGAGTTTGATCTCCCAGCCTCACGGTGGAAAGAGAGAAACTGGTTTTCTGGTAGGCTGTCCTCTGACCCCCCCCACACCCAGACACACAAATAATAAATAAATAAACAAACAAACAAATAAATAAAGTTAAAAACACAAAACCAAACCTACTTCTTAATAGAATATGTAATTGTTGGGGAGACGGCAGCTGGAAGAGGCCGTTGAGTAAGAGGGAGAACGGGAGTGGAGCAACCGGGAATCCTGTTTTGAGGGAAGTTATAGAAAGAGCATTTACCAGCTGCTTTTGGGATTCCCGCATACAGTCAGCCATGTACACTACAGACATGGAGCGTAAGTGGCAAGCCTGCAAGAGAAGAGACAGGGCCATCGTAAGTGTGCTCTTTCTATTTACAGACTCCACAAATCTAAGGACACAGACATATGTCTTTGGGAAATTTCACAACTAGGATGTGTATGAATTTTCATTCGGCAAATGCTCAAGAGCCAAGTGAAAGAGCTAGAAGTAACACAATAAAATGTGCGTTGTGACTGAAAGGTGCAATTTCTAAAAACATGTTTAAAAAGCTTTAAAATGTGTAAAGTTCTTGATCAGACTTCACAATCCCAAATATACTGGAGTAAAATATTGTTAGCCATTTCTTTATTGTCGCTTACTTGTTTCATTTATTTATGATCTGTGTGTGTTTGCATTGTGTCTGTGCATGTGGCTGTGAGTATGCTCATGTATGTGTGTGTAGAGGCCAGAAGCTGGCTTTAGGTGTCTCCCTCCATCACATACAGAAGGGAGGATGGACTTTTTAATTCAATGTTAATTATTACGATTGTGAGAGCATCATGAGTGTGGGCGTGCAGGAGAGCACACGGAGGTCAGAGGACAACTTTTGAGAATTCATTCTCCATTTTCACTGTGGACCTCAGGGATCAAACTCAGATTTTTCAGGGTCCCAGAGCAGCTGCTTTCACCTGCCGAGTCACCTCACCACCTCAAATAATCAAATCTCTTTAATTAAAAAGAAATGTCTCTGTGTGTATACATGTGTGTGCATGTGTGTGTGCGTGCATCCATGTGGCTTGAGTATGATCATGTATATGTGTGTGTATGTGTGTGCATCCATGTGGCTTGAGTATGATCATGTATATGTATGTATATGTGCATGTATGTGTGTGTATGCATCCATGTGGCTTGAGTATGATCATGTATATGTGTGTGTATGTGTGTGTGTGTGTGTATCCATGTGGCTTGAGTATGCTCATACGTATGTGTGTGTGCATTTGAGTGTGTGAATGACATGAGTCTTTTTTTCATATAATAAAGGGCTATTTATTTAGGGGAGACTCACAGATCACTGTCCTCAGTCACAGTCCTCTGCACAAACAGGGAACAGGAACCTAATCTAACAGCCAAAAGCGAGAATTGGAAGCAAGAGAGTGAGCACATGCTTTACAGCTGATTTATAGTAGAAGAGACCATGCCCAAGTGGGTTATTGGCTGAAGGAGCAGAAAGATCTCCCACAGCACCTCCTCCTTTTGTTTAAATAAGAGAGTTCCAAACGCAATACAAAACTATGCACACTAGAAACAGATATCAATATAAAGTTAGAATTACAATCAAAGTAAACAATATTAGGCAAGAAACATATTCTAATGTTTTAATAAACATTATATCTTAAGGTGTCTAAGTCTTATATTGAAAATGGCTTGGTTAGATCATAAGAGTACAGTAACTACAACTATCTAATCTTCAATCCCATTGAAGGCCTGAGAAGGGAGATAATATTACTTGAGTAGGCAGGGAGTACAATCAAGCAGCTTCCAAAATGTGCAGTAGAGGACAGAGACAACTGGCTGCCTGAATCACCCAAAGTCTCATTTGCAATGATGAAGCAACCAACTTTGGCTAAGGCCTAGAGTAACTGACAGACCATTTTCAGAGGCAGGAAATTTTTCAGAACCATCTTACCCTGTCTTGGCAAGGCTTAGCAGTCTTTTTTTCTGGACATCAGTGACATGCGTCTTGGCATGTTCCTTCAGCATGTATATGAAGGTCAAAGGACAACTTCCAAAAGTCCAAAAACCCTGTGGGTTCCAGGGATTGCACTCATGTCCTCAAGCTTGTGTGACAAGTGCTCTTATTTGCTAAACCATCTTGCCAGCTGTCATTTAAGAAAAAAGAGAAAATCTAGAAACAATTTATATTTCTGTCCATAAAATTATTCATAGAAACTGTGGCTCACTTGACTATGATAATCTTAATAAGCTGAGATTAGACAAAAGCAGGACAAGCAAAATTATAAACATTTTGACTTTCTTGTGTCCTGAAAGATTTTCAAGTGAGTGACATTTTTCTCGGCAACCTTCCAATTCCCCTTTACACTCTTCTGTCTCATATCTCAGCGTCTCTTTCCATGGGCCTCTAAAATCCTAAGATTTATTCAGTTATTATAGCATCCATGCTCACACACAGCTTGGATCCATCTGTCCTAAGCGTCTCATCCATGGAGGCTCTGACAAGACTCGTTTGTTTCTGTTGACATTACCAAAGTCACTGCAGGCGCATGGGCTAACAAGCGTCTCTGAATGTCTGAAGCCAGTGGCTGCAGGGAGCATCCTTTTAGAGGTCAGATCGCATTTGGTCTCTGTTCAGGAGTAGCAAATTGCTGACATTTTTAGTGAAAAATGATCCCGCGCCTGCACTAGCAAGACAAATAATCTGTAGTTAAAAAATAAGAAAGCACACAGAACACGTTAAAGTCGTTCATTAGCTTTTTGCTGTGATGTGCGTGCAGACGAGAGGGCAGTTTTGGGGAAGTCAGTTCCCGGCATCCGTGGTGATTGACGGGTACCCAGCTAAAGTCACCAGGCTTGCCAGCAAGCGCCTGTACCCACGGAACCGTCTTGACAGCTCTATTAATGCGCTACGGGTTGTTTTTTTTTTCCTATTTGTTTTTTCCCAGACAGCGGTGACTTGTTAGCGTTTTGTGTGTTGTCTGTCAGAAGACTATCCTAGCTCTGCTTCTCTTGTCCTCACAAGCAAACGTTTACGATGTGGGCGAGGTACAATCGCTCTCCCTTGAAAAACAGTGAAACTGAGACCCAAGGAGTTAATTGTAGGGTAGGGATGGAGCCCAAGATGATGGCTCTGAATTCTGTCTTGCAGATCAGAGGCAGGATCCCTCACCCCATGAAGCTAGTAAATTATTACTATAGCAGTCAGGCAGACTTTGAAATCAGTCCAAGAACTCAGCCTGGGGTTTTGAAGTTCCATTTAAAAGAAATCAGAGCAACTGTTTGTCCTTGACAGGAGTGGAGAAATTTATATGCAGAGATGAATGCATCCAAACAGTATGTTTAACTAGAGGTAATTTCACTCCCCAACCTGACGTCTCAACTCTCACTCCATGCAAGTTTGCTAATATGTAGAGCCAATGTGGTTTTAGAAAAGGTGACGAATATTGCTGGCATTTGGTAGGCAGTAGCCATAGCCCCTGATAAGGCTCTGACTTGGGAAGGGCATAGAACTGGTGTTAAGAAGCCAGCTTCAGCCTGGCAGTGGTGGCGCACGCCTTTAATCCCAGCACTCAGGAGGCAGAGGCAGACGGATCTCTGTAAGTTCGAGGCCAGCCTGGTCTACAAGAGCTAGTTCCAGGACAGGCTCCAAAGCCACAGAGAAACTCTGTCTCGAAAAACAAAAAATAAAATAAATAAATAAATAAAAGAAGCCAGCTTCAGCTGGACATAGTGGTGCACTCAGGGTGCGGAGGCAGGTGACTCACTGAGTTCGAGGTCAGCCTGGTCTACAAAGCGAATTCCAGGACAACCAGGGCTACACAGAGAAACCCTTTCTTGAAAAATCAAACAACAACAAAATAAATAAATAAAGCTAAATGAACCAAACAAAAGAGACCCCGACTCAGACTTCTGTCTGCTTTAGGTAATGGTGACTGGCCTCCTCCCCAGTCACATGTACCTCTCTTCCTTATCCTGGGCCAGAGCCACAGTGAGAGAGCTGGGATCTGACTCTTGTTTTTTTCAATTCAATCAATTGGTTTCCCAATTCAATTTATAATGCTACTTTAAAAATGGGTTCAGAAACTATTAGAAATCAACTACTTTATGGATAGTGCAAATATAAGCACATTTTAAGAGTTGATTAAATTACTTTTGGATAAAGGCATTAAATTCAAATATACATATCACATTGGACTTGATTTATGCAGTATAAGGTGAACACAAAAGTTATTTCAAATGCTGAATTAGTAATTGTTCAATAAGTTTTAATAACTTTTATCTCAATTTCAGCTATCAATATTCTCTCAATTATTACAAAATGATAATTTCATATGACTAAACTAATACAGTGCTAAAATACAGAAAATATTGATGAAACCTTCTAAACTAAGTTAAAGATTAAAGTATTAAAAAGTGTTATAAACTGAAAATTAGAGTTCCTATATAAATCCCACCAACCCTATAGTCTAGTATACCCTTCCAATAACTGTCCAAGTATATACACCATCCGTACTACACATATGTGTGTGTTATATGTGTATATATTTTACATCGTGAATCCCAGCTTCTTAAATTCTGAACTGCCCTTCACATTAAGTCACATAGTAACTGAATGTAGAAGTTGGTAAAAATTTGGCGACTGTGAAGGTCTTATCCCAAGAGCAAAGGCACAATGGGCCTGAGATGTCTCTGGCAGTGACTGGGTTTGTTGCATCTCAGACCATTCCTGGTTCTGAGCACATGACATGTACACTTTGCAGTGTGCATGCTGTCATGGCATGCAACACCAATGAGCACAGCCTGCTGAAGCACCAGCTCAGCAGTGAGAGTTCTGCAACAGAGTGCAGTGTTCTTACTGCCTACGCAAGCATTCTGTCCTTATAGAGTCAGAAGGGTGGAAAGGAAAACCTCTTCATAGTCTTCTATTCCCTTCCCTCAACATGTAAGCATCCGGCTGTGGGAGACTGCTCTTGTACACTGTAAAGATTGTCACTCGTATTGGTTTAATAACATGCTGATTGGCTAGTAGCCAGGCAGGAAAATAGGCAGGGCAACCAGACTAGGAAAATTCTGGGACGAGGAAAGGCAGAGAATCAGTCACTAGCCAGACACAGAGGAAGCAAGATGAGAATGCCTTACTGGGAAAAGATACCAAGCCATATGGCTAAACATAGACAAGAATTATGGGTTAATATAAGTTGTAAGAGCTAGTTTGTAATAAGCCTGAGCTAATAGATGAAATGGTTTATAATTAGTATAATCCTCTGTGTGTTTCTTTATAGTAGCGAGTGGGACAGAAACTTCTGTTTATACATCCAATTAATCTATCATTGTGTTGTGTTAGAATGTTTGATTTTGAAAGCTGCTTTTTTGAGTTTCTTTTTAAAAATTGTTCGATGAATTTTATCTTGAGATTAGGATGGGATTTCCAATTTCTGAATGGTTCTAAACAATATACAGCTGTGTATTCATATGAAGTAGACTTCTCATATATTTTATTTGATTATAAAATCAAAATACTGGCCAACGCTAACAGCATAAAATTTATGTGCAAATAAACATGTATGTTCACCTCGTTAGTATGCAGAATTTGATGTCATCTTTAATAAATGGTAAGATAATATGTATATAAAAACATTAGAATAAGTATTTGATTGAGTGTCAGTAAATGCTCCATTTGTATTCCTACTTGATATGTCTGTACCTGCAATGGCATAAAAGTCTGTTGGATGAAAAGGGTTATGAGCAGAAAAAGTATAAGAAACCCTGTATGAAAAGCACACACATGCACATGTGTATGCATGCACACATGATCACATTAACACAACTCTATAGATTATACCATTTTCACTTAATTTATTTGAATATCTTCCATCTTTTACATGAGGAGGCATAAAGTCCTCTCTAGAGAGAGAGGACTCGGCCACCAAAGAAAGGATTCCATCCAAATCCAGTTTGGTGAACCACTAAATTTCTTGGGTTATTTACAAAAGCCTGGGTGACCCAAAGGTAGCTACAGCACTGGAAAGTTCCCGGATGCTCTTTGGAACTAAAGAGTCCCACCTGCTGTTCGGACAGTTCGTGAAATTCACCCCACTGAGGAGTCCCCAAGCAGCTTAAGGCCAGTTATACTGCCAAAGAGTATCTGCCTACTCGGCGTTTACCTCTGGTAAGACTCCCATGAAGGCTGGTGAGACCCATGAGCCCCCTTTCTCTCCGAGAGGGAGTGTGCATAGGCCATGTCTCTGGGGGCTGCGACAGAGGACCGTGATTGCTCTGATTCAATGGTCACATGCAGCTTAGAGGAAGCAGCTACACAGAAGTAATTACCCCATATACAAATTATTTTGTATTCTGGTTTTTGAGTTTCAGTAGAACTTGCTTTTAACAGGACATTCTGACGCTGTCACATTTGTAAACACAAATATGTCTTTGCTTGTTGCTCAAAACCATCTTCATCTATATACCAATAACAGTATTAAATTACTGACTGGATGGCTAATAAGAAACAGGCATTCAAGCAGGGCGGTGGTGGCACACACCTTTAATCGCAGCACTCGGGAGGCAGAGGCAGGCAGATCTTTGTGAGTTCGAGGCCAGCCTGGTCTACAAGAGCCAGTTCTGGGACAGACACTAAAACTACAGAGAAACCTTGTCTCAAAAAACTAAAAACAAACAAACAAACAAAAGAAACAGGCGTTCATAAAGCACCACAAAAATTACACATACATGGCTTTTTCCTTAAGCGGAAACAAAATGGCTTTGCCGTAGAGGAGTCGGGTTGCTGCTACTTCACCTGCTGCACAAATGTTCTGTCTCTTGATGCAGTAGCACGTGAAGTTTGGGACACTGATGGTGGAATCTTGCCAAAAACATTTGATTTGAGTCTAAAATAAGGCCTTCCTGTAATTTCTAGCTGTATGTTAACTATGAAGGAAATATAAACAAATTAATGCTTTGAAGGGACAGACAAATTGAAAATACCGGGACACTCTATACAATTCTTCGTGGATTTCTCTCTTTAATGTTTAGTAACACTAACAAAAGAACAATTTTTTAATAATTTTAATTTATCTTTTTAATCTTAACTTTTTGAGATCTCTTTTTCTAAGTGCTGCATCTCTATCATTTCCACACATACCTGCCAAGAATGTAACAATATGCATTCCGTGGCCCTGAATGGAGGTATATATGGCCCATGACCACATAGTCGTTATCAACTGTGACATTCTTTCGGCTAGGTCTTAGTTTTTCAATATGCATATTAAGATTTAGGAGAACAATGTTGTAATAACTGTTATTTAATTAAAAATTTCTGACATAGCTTAGGGAATGTACTTCTGAAGATAGCGGGTGTGGGGGCTCAGAAGTATCTGGCACATTGCATGCTGGCTCTCAGCAGGATTGTAATCACTGGGAGCCCTGTGCTCCCACCCTGGAGCCCGTGCTAACACAGAGCCTAGAATGGGCCTTGACAGCTAGTGTCTCTATCCACTAGGCCATCCTGTCAGCCCTGCCCCCACCCCTTTTCTAGCAGTGAGCAGGTACGTGCCTGTAATCTCAGAATTAAGAGTCTATAGATCATGTGATCGCCAAAAGAGGAAAAAGTCTTCTGTCAACTGTAAGTCGTGTTGAACACAGTAAGAGCACATTCGGGAGATGCGACCAAACCTCCCCTGGAATCCAACAGTTGAGAAACTGTAAGCACAGGCTGGGCTGGAAGTGGCTGGCAGCTGGCATGTATATCATGGAAATTCCATATGGGTAAAGAGAAATAGATCTGTGATTTTATGTGGCATATTTAACATTATTACCACCCACACACTCCGTGTAAAGCTGTTCGTGGCTGAAGAGAAACCCCCTTTTCCCTCCTACATCACATCTCAGCTTAGCTGTGGTGTGATCCGTAGGTGGTTTCCTCTCTACCCAGAACAAACACGCTAGCAGCGCAGTGCTAACAGAAGCCGCACTAGAAAGAGTGGCTTAGTCGTATTTAATACTACTTAACAATATTTACCATGCCACCTTCTTTCTTTGCCATCTGTACATCCCCAGTCCCCAAATCCTCTCTTCAACTCATGTGTGTGTGCATGTGCGTGTGTGTGCGCATGTGTGTGTGTTTGTGTGTGTGTTTAGTACATATATGTGAAGGTCAGAGGACACCTTATTAGAGTTGGTTCTCTCCTTGCCTCACGTGGACCTTGAGGATTGAACTCAGGTTACAAGGCTTGGTAAACAATATCACTGAGCCCTTTATTAGCAATTTTTAAAGTAAAATTTTGTATGGCAACATACAATTTGAAGATCAAAATTGCACAAGAGGATGAAGCAGAGATGCATCACTTTCACCTGAGTAGATGGGCAATTACTAACTAAGAGTATTTGAGCAAGATGTGGTGGCACATTCCTGCAGAACTTAGGAGGCCCAAGAGGGAAGATCACAAGTTCAAAGCTGGCCACAGCTAGAGCGTGAGACCCTCACTCAAAACACAAACAAAAGAACAAAAGGAAGAGTTCAATAACCCGGATATGATATGACACCTGCTGCATCAATAGTCACCATTCTTTTGGGTCCGGTAAGAGAAATTTATTTCAAAACAGCATGAACAAAATGAAACTTATTTTTAAAATAATCTTCCAAGGAAGACAGAAAATCCTTGTTTTCATGAAAGATATGAACTAGGACTTGGGAAGGGACCCATCAAAAACACAAACACAGATGCCTGCTTTCGTCTTTTCTGCTGACCTGCCCACTGGTATGTGTGCCCCACCCACACCCTAATTTTGCAGCTTAGGTATGCCCAAGGGAATACATGGCTTTGTCCTTGCTGCTGAGTCTACCTGCACAAACTCAGTTCAAATCCCTAGTAGAACTCTTGCAGGAAAGAGAATGGCCTGACCCAAGCTATGCATACATCCTTGCTTAATCAGCGCTGGACTATGTGTAAGGAATCGTGGGTGCCAGGACATTGGTCCTGGGTAGAGAAAGTTTAATGTAAGGATTGTGGACCAACCCAGTATTTTCAAGGTGACTACCTGAGTTGTACTAACCACATCAACTGGCTGTTTGTTTTATGGGCCTAAGGTCATCATCAGCCCAGATGGGTAGTTACTGTTGATTCTGCGGGCAGCACAAATCTAGCAGAAGGGCAGTTTTTGCTGACTCTGTATGTCTAAACTTATTTTTATTTTTAAAACTTCGTGTGTGTGTGTGTGTGTGTGTGTGTGTGTGTGTGTGTGTGTGCGCCGTGTAAGTGGGGGCTCCCTGGGAGGCCAGAAGAGGGCAGCAAATCTTTTGGGTGGGTGGTTGTGGGCCATCCAGTGTGGGTTCTCCTGGTCCTCTGGAAGAGCAGTAAGACAAGCTCTTTACTCCCGAGCCATCTCTCGAGTCCCCAGGTTTTTTATTAGTAGACTTTCTCGTTGGCACGTTTCTATCCTCCCAGGGGGGCAGTGTTGGATTTCAGCAGGTTTCTGAAAGTTAATGATAACTAAGCTTGGGTGAGACCATACACTAGGACAGAGCTTGGACCACACACTAGGACAGAGCTCGGACCACACACTAGGACAGAGCTCCGTGGGATTCTGGCTTTGGGCAGGTTTCGCTCTGAATCTTTGAAAAGCTCTGAGGAGTTAGTATGACGTGATAAGGTTGACAGCAGGCAAGATGGCTTGAGGAACACCATGCTGAAACCAGACAACAACCCTGCAGTGCCTGTGGCTCCCTGAAGGACTAATAAAATCATAATAAAGGACTAATAAAACCTAATAAAATCATACAGTGTGACTGACAGCCAGCATTAAGGATGCACCTGAAATTACTAACCACAAGTAGAAAGTCAGAGTAGGCAGTAAAGTGTTTGCTAAGGTTTCTATTACTCTCTTGTCCTTCATTTGTGGTCTTATAAAAGTTTTGCGTTTGGGTTTTACCGCAGAATTCTGAGATGGTCGCTATTAGGTTTCTACTTTAGAGATTCAAGTAGCTTTATATTGACAAGTGCTGTGGCTTGGCCACTTGGAAGCAGTTCTCAGGCTGGTACCCTCTGCGTCCTTTCCCTCTAGGTCAGCTGTTCTCCCTCAGGGGGCAGGAAACCTTTCCAGGAAACTAGAGAGGATCAGGTGGAGCAGAGAGAAGGGAAGTAGAGGAATATACCATTCAAATACATAAGATGATGGAGTTTTTAAAGTCACTTTGGTCTTTGTGGAATTTTACATTTACTTTTTTTACATTGATAAAAGTTCTGTAGAAAATATTGCTAGTATTCTGATTAATATCTAGGACCAAGTCACTGACTTCAATATAGTTTTCATGAAAATATTTGCAAATCTTCTCAGCTTTCCTCAGTTCGTGTATTGTTTTGTTGCTTTGTAGTGTGTAAATGAAAATGTCTGCTTCTCAGAAGCCTCCGAAGGCTCCCACGGAAGTGCGCTGAGTCCTGCGATAAACCTGCCAACACCAGCTCTACTTTGGGGCAGGGCTGAAGTTGCTCCGGGGTGAAGTACATTTCTAAGCTGTTTGTCTCTCTTTTTGGTTTTAGTACCAAAGACAAATTAGAGATGAAAAATTGATGGTCTAAATAATATTGAAGATAAATCAGACCTAGGGCGTTTAAACGCCTGGTCTCGCAGGTGAAGCCCAGAGGCACTGAAGAAACCAACAAGGCTTGACTGAGCTGTAGCGACTCACCCTCCAGCAACAGGAATCATCTGGGCTTCGATGCCTTGTGAAAAATCTGCACAAAATAATCAAGGCTGGCACTGGATCTCATACTTTAAATGCATGAACTGTGTTATGTGTAAGTAAGACGGCAATAAAGTTGTTTTAAAAGAAAGTGTTGCAGGGTTTCAGATACACAGTAATAAAAGTACAGCAGACTTAGAACACACTCATTTTAAATAATAGTTTATGTGCATTTTCAGGATTTGTTTATATTTTTATGGTATAGAGTGCACAGTCCCATGCAAACAGGAACTTACCCCAGTTCCTAAAATCTAAGTAACTCTTAGGGTAGACTTCCATTTCATTGATAGCACTATCAATTACAAAGAGACAGTGGCTGCCATAGAGAAGAAAACTGGTTTAAGAAACAGTCTTTAGCCGGGCAGTGGTGGCGCACGCCTTTAATCCCAGCACTCGGGAGGCAGAGGCAGGCGGATCTCTGTGAGTTCGAGGCCAGCCTGGTCTACAAGAGCTAGTTCCAGGACAGGCTCTAAAAAAAGCTACAGAGAAACCCTGTCTCGAAAAACCAAAAAAAAGAAAAAAAGAAAAAAAAAGAAACAGTCTTTAAACACTTTTAGACACAATATCTGAATGGAGGGCTAAGTTAAAATGTAAGCTCTAGGCTAGTCAATGCACTGCCATGGACATGTTGGGGACTGCAGACCCCCAGACCCTGAATTTCCTGTGACACCCCCCCACCTGCTGGAATAAACAACTTGTTTTCCTGTACTTGCAGCTGCTCTGACCAAACAACTTGTTTTGCAACTGCTCTGAGCATGAGACCTTCAGGAGTTCCTGATGGCAGGGGACTGGTTTCTGATGGGCTTGCAGCTGAGAGCTAGGGCGTGGCCATTGGTCAAGGAGAGCCTATATAAGCTGCCCTGGAACACAATAAAGTGGACATTCTTGGAGCATTCTTGGGGTTACCCGTGTCTCTCTCTCTCTCTCTCTCTCTCTCTCTCTCTCTCTCTCTGTGTGTGTGTGTGTGTGTGTGTGTGTGTGTGTGTGTGTGTGTGTTTCAATCTCCAGGCCCTTGCCCAACTGGCAAACCATACCATAGTGCACAGAGCAGGCACTACATGGACACTGAGCAACTGGCTTAGCAGGAAACAGTTTCTGGTGCTTTCGTTGAATTTGTTGACTCTGAGGGTTCCTGCCTGGCCATCTTCTGTAGTACATCTCTCCATGCTGCTGCTTCTGTTTTTAAATTGAGTTTATTGTGAGAATCAATTCTCGTCCACTAAAATGGGCCATTTTAAGTTCACAGTTTGATGAGTTGACCGTGTATATAACCATGTAGCTATCACCACAATCAGATACAAATTGCTCTGATTTCTACAAGTTCCTTTCTTCTCCCTTGCCCCCACCTTCTACAGGTTTGGCTGTTTTAGAATATCACATAAATAGGAACATACAGTAGCAGTCCTATGTGTCTGACTGCTTCAACATTGTATATGTTAAAATTTCTTTATGCTGTTTTGTGCATAGGTGATCCATTACTTTCTGCCAAGTGGATTTAATATTTCATCTGATGATCTTGTAAATGTGCTTTACCTATATTTAAAAATTTTTATGTGTATGAGTGTTTTATCTGTATGTATGTCTGTGCACCGTGTGCATATAGTGTCAAGGAAGACAACAAAAGGGCATTGAATTTTCCTGGAACTGGTGTTACAGACAGTTGTGAGCCACCATGTGGGTGCTAGGAATCAGACCCATGTCCCCTGCAAGAGCAGCTAGTGTTCTTAATTGCTGAGCCATCTCTTTGGCCTATTATTTAAATATATAAGTAAAATGTATATAAATATATGTATAATACATATTCTGTATATGTTTTTAAGTATTTATATTTTAAATTGTGGAATGGCTAAATTAAATAATATATGTCTTAGCTCATTTATGTTTTATATGTGGGGAGAGCATTTATAATCCAGTTTGTTGTTGTCAGGAGAATAACACATTACTACTATATGTGGTCACCATATCTCCTGTACATCTGTCTTGAATTTTGTCTCTTTTCATCAAAATCAATTTTTAAAACATTTATTTGCTTACCTATTTTATGTACTTGGGTGCTCTGTCTTCATATTTACCAGAAAAGGGCCTTAGATCTCATTTTAGATGGTAGTGAGCCACCATGTGGGTGCTGGAAATTGAACTCGGGACCTCTAGAAGATCAACTAGTGCTCTTAACCACTGAACCATCTCTCCAGCCCCCTCAATTTGATTTTTAAAACGTTTCTCCCCATTGTAAGTGTTGCAGCTTTGAAGGGAAAGGTATCCAGGTAGTCAGAAGCCAAGGAATACCTGTGAGTGTTACAGCTCTGAAGGGAAACTATCCCAACAGAAGTGTTACAGCTCTGTTCTGGTGGGGGATGGTTTCCCCAGCAAAGTGTTACAGTTCTTGCTCAGGGCAAGTTTTCCCTAATGTTACAACTCAGCAGGGGAGGGTTTCCCCAGCGAGGTTGTTACAGCTCTGAGAAATGTTACAGTTCTACTTCTGCTAATTGTAACAATTCTGCTCCAGCAAGCAAAAAAGTTTCCCCAGCCAAAGTGTTTCAGTTCTGCTCTGCTTTGGCTCCTGTCTGGTGAGAGTTCTTGCAGCTCTTGTCTACTCCAGGGAAAGTTGTTACATCTCGGCTATGCTCTGGTGAAAGAAAGTAATTACAACAAGTCTCACTAGAGAGACTTATTGGGAGGGAGGAATCCAGGAGAGTGGTTGCCTCTGCCTGAGTGGAAAAGGGCAGTTCCAAACTGAACAGATACAGGAATTATATATCCTTAAGGGTGGAGCTTTCCAACGTGGAGATGTTCAGGGTGGGGATTGGTAGGTTCTCAATTCCTGAGCTTGGGACAAGTTCAGAGTGTAGTGATATTTTGTTTGTGTTTTAACAAATAAAATTTGTCTGAAGATTGGAGTGTACAGCTAAGCCAGTAGAGACCAGATAGTGATGGCACACACCTTTAATCCCAGGAAACAGGAGACAGAGACAGAGGGATCTCTGTTAGTTCAAGGCCACCTTGGGCTACATGAGATTGAATTTGTCTAAAAGAGAAACAGAGCTCACACAAAGGTGATCCCAGCACTTGGGCTCCCACGCCTTTAAGCACTAGGGAAGTGCAGAGGAATGATCTGGCTAGACAGAAAGAGGAATATAAGGAGGGATGAAAAAGGAGCTTAGTGCAATCTGAGGGTGCAGTCTGAGGACAGGATTGCCCCTTTGGGCAGAGCATTGGTAAGGTAAGAGGTCTCTCTAGTGACCGGCCACTCTGCTTCTCTGATCTCTAATATCTGACTCCCTAATATCTGATTCCAGGTTTTTATTATTAAGAACAGTTATAATTTGTGCTACATCAGATTGGTTGAATTTTGTGCTCAGGGATTGGTTGATTTTATGCTCTGGGATTGGCTGGATTTCATTCAATTCCTGCTTGGTTAGGGGCAGGGTGTGTTTCCTTGGCTCCAGTTTTAAAGTTAAGGTGTTCTCCCTGGCCCTTTTTATCCTACACTATTTTCACTTATTTGTTGTGATATACCTTTTTGTTCTTTAAAAAAAAAGTACCCCTTGTGGGCAGTGGTGGTGTACAACTTTAATTCCAGCACTCAGAGAGGCAGAGGCAGGGGGTTCTCTGTGAGTTCAAGGCTAGCCTGGCCTACAGAGCAAGTTCCAGAATAGCCAGGACTGTTACCAAAGAAACCCTGCATCAAAAAACCAAAAAGAAAGAAAGAAAGAATGAATGAAAGAAGGAAAGAAGAGAAAAATACCCTTGGGCGTTCTTTATCTTCTAATGTATCTATGAGTTAAGAATATTGCAATTAAAAAACTTAATGCAGTATACTATACATGGTACAAAATGTATCATTCTAGTCAGTTCTTCTTTTTCAGTGCTGGGGATCAAGTCCAGCACAATACTAGGCAATGTCCACCGCTGAGCTACATTTCTGGTCCCCAGTTTCAACCATTCCCAAGAGAACAGTGCAGAGGCATTGGGTATATTCACATTGCCATATAGTTATTCCCACTATATAGTTACAGAATTTTTCAGCACCTATACTGAAACTGTACTCATTATAATTTTCCATTTCTCCCTTCCACTATTCCCTAGTGGCCATTGTTCTTTTTGTCTCTATAGATTAAACTATTTTACGTAGCTATATAGGTAGAATGTATAATTCCTGTCCTCTCGTGACTTCTTTCACTTAGCATAGTGTGTCTCTGAGGTATAGTAGGAGACTACTCGTTCGTCCCTGGCTGTCCAGACATGAACAATCACACAGAAAGTATATTAATTACAACACTGCTTGGTCTATTAGCTCAGGCTTCTTATTAACTAACTCTTACATCTTAAATCAACCCATTTCTATTAATCTGTATATCACTGTGAAGTTGTGGCCTACTGATAAGGATCTGGTGGCCTTCTCCTTCCACAGCTACATGGTGTTTCCCTGACTCCGCCTACTCTGTCTGTATATCTCTGTTTGGGACTTCACTCTGCTAAGCCATTGGCCAAAACAGCTTTATTCATCAACCAATAAAGCAACACATGTACAGAAGGACATCCCACATCACCGAGGTTCATCTGTGTTGTAACAAGTATGACCATTTCATTCTTTTTAAAGGCTGGTTACTGTTATATTATACCTATATGCTATATTCTATTTTCCTAGCTATGTACTGATGAATATTTGGTGTGTGAGTCTTTTGTCTATTGAGAATGATGTTGCTATGAACATACAACTGAGTTTATTTAATGAACTTGTCTCTGATTTTTTTACTTTGTATTTTTTGCTTTTTTTGTTTCATGGAAGTGCTATCATCTCAAACATTAATTGTAGCTTTTTCTTCTTTTTTTTTGTCCATAAATTTCTTTGTTCATTTGTTTTAATTTCTAGCTTTTGTCAATTGCTTCGTGACATTTCATTAGTTTCATGTGTCAGAGTGCAGAACTGAAAAAGGATGGGGGGCCTCTGCGGAGAAGGGAGTAGGATTCTAGACTGAACTGCCGAGCTAGGCAGCCTTGATCCTCAGGCGCCACAGACGCCGCTCAATGGAAAATTTTCGCTGGAGCCAGTTTTCTTCACATAGAGACTTATGCAGTCTCCCAGCTGGGAAGAACGGGCTGTAGTGGGAGCAGGGTGCAGGGAGCAGAGATGTGTGAAAGGAAGACACACCAACCTCACTTCAAGCTCTCTGAGAGCAGATGGGGGGGGTGTGGGCAGGAAGAACAGGGTCTCCGTTTCTCCTTTCTCTGTTGTTTGCTACCCTGCCACCGCCAGAACGGTTTCAACTCTAGTCGCTCTTGTCCCCCCAGAGATGATTCGGGCTGTGATCTCATCCACTCTGCCAAGTCAGCAGTTCTCTTCCATTCAAAGAGTCACTGAGCTATTTATTCACCGTGGTGATTTTCCCTTATTCTCTTTGTCTTTATGCTGCCATCTGTATTGCTTTAATGACATTTTGACAGTCTGAGCTGCAGAGGACGGAAACGCATGCTGCGCCATAGTCAATTCATTAGAGTAACCAGCATTTGCCATTCATAAATGATTTACATTTCTTTTTTTTATCTCTCCCCCCACTTTGGTTTTTTGAGACAGGGTTTCTCTGTGTTGCCCTGGCTGTCCTGGAACTTGCTGTGTAGACCAGGCTGAACTCACAGCGATCCACCTGCCTCTCCCTGAGCACTGTTATTAAAGGAGTGTGCCGCCACCGCCCAGCTGTGGCTTATATTTCTTTTACCATTTGATAGGAAAATTTCTTCTCAGGGTAATGAATAAAGAAAGGTAAGATAAAATTGAAATTTTAAGTCAAAATAACTTTTTCTTCTTAAATAATTTTTAAAAAAAATTTATGAGTATGACTATTTTGCTCATACCACGTGCTCATACCAAGGAACTCAGTAGGGGGCACTGGATTCCCTGGAACTGGGGTCATGGGCAGTTGAAATGGCTATGTGGGTGCTGGGTTCTCTGCAAGAGCTGCAAGTGCTCTTAGCCACTGAGCAACCTCTCCAGCCCCAGAATAGCTTTTTAATAATTAAAGGAAAATGAGTTTTTTGGTTGTTTTTTTTTTTTTTTTTTTTTTTTTAAGCCCCAGGCAGATGATACATTTCTATGCTAGATTTCCTGAAACAGGTAAGGAACTGGTGTTTGGAGAAATGTGGATTAACTGACTTTAAAAAATCTGGCCTGGAGAGGTGACTCAGTCGTTAGGAGCAGTGACTGCTCTTCTAGAGAATCAGGGTTGGATTCCCAACACCCACATGGTGCCTCTCACCGATCCATAACTTCAGTTCCAGGGGCTTTAATGTCTTCTTCTCACTTCAGTGGGCACCAGGCATGCACGTGGCATATGTACATACACACAGGCAACACACTTACGCATAAAATAAATCTAAAGTTTTAAAAATATTTTATTTAAACATAATTACATCCCTTCCCCTCATTCTATTTCTTTCTCCAGTCCATCCCAGCTCCTCTCCTTCCGGCTCCTTCCATGCCTCCCCTCAAGCTAATGGACTCTCCTTCCTGACTATTACTGTTACATATGTACAGTGTATGTATATCTATGTACAAATATGTAAAAGCAACCTGCTGCGTCCGTTCTTGTCATTTGTGTGTCTATGGTTTCAGGACTCATCACTCTGTTGGGAAAGGCTAACTCTCCCTCTCTCAGCCGGCGTTGTCTGTCTGATGTTTCTTGCCCAGCTGTGGGAAGGATCCCATGAGATTCCCATTTTGTGTTAGCATGCCTATTGATATTGCTCTTGTTTGGGTCTTGTTTATGCAGCCATTTCTAGAAGAGACCATTTCACGGCAGACTTCCTGGCATTCTGGCTCTGGGAATTTTTAAGCTCTCTCTTCCTATAGGTGCCTGAGCCACAGAGGCAGGAGCTGTCTGTGTAAATGTATCCATTGGGGTTGGGCCAGTTGTCTTTTCTCTGATGGCCTCCATTGCTGTAGAGATGCTTCTTAGATGAGGGGTGGAGCCTCCTCTTCTCTGTAGGTTTGAGGATCCAGGTTAGAGTGTAGTAGGAATTGTGTTGGTCTAGGTGAGTGGCTGTAGTTGATTGTTTTCCAAGTTTCATGACCCTGGTCAGCCTCAGGAAGTTGGCTAAATTTCCAGCATCAGGCATGTTTTTCCTCCTGATTGATAATCCCACTGGCGAGAATATGACCACTACCACAATTTGAGTCAAATTCGATGCAAGTTTGATTTTTTTCAAAAAATTTTTATTTAAATTTATTTTGTGTGCATTGGTGTGAAGGTGTTGGGTCTCCTGGCACTGGAGTTACAGACGGCTGGGTTCTGAGAACTGAACCAGGTCCTCTGGAAGAACAGCAGTGCTCGTAACTGCTTGAGCCATCTCTCCAATCCACAAGCTTGATTTTTATTGGGATGGACCCAAGAGCTGTCTAGCCACTGCCTCCTAAGTTGGGTTAAAGAGACAGCCCCAAATTCATCTCTTGGGCCCTTTTTAAGGGGTAAAATCATGAGTAGTTTTACAGAAGGAAGACTGTGGGGCAATGAGGAACTATAAGAAATTTTTTTTAAAAGAAGTCATGTGGTCTCCCACCATGTGATTAGGGAGGGGTCAAGGAGGGCCAGGTGTTCTCAAAGACAAATCAAGGTCATGGGTTGGGGAAGGTTAGGTTCCAGGAACAGAGATCAACTCAACTTATCTTTTAAAAATACAGCGTAATAATGCCTCCTGCCTTCAAAATGGTGTTAGACAGGTTCCTCATTCCTGTTTGACTTATGTTTCACTGTCAAATTTTTGGTAGGAGAAGTCTTAATAGTATCATCGAGCAGCAATGGTTCTAGAATTGCTTATCTAACAGGTAATCAGGTTAGTGTCACACTGGAGGACACAGGGCCCAATCATAATTAGTAGAAATAAAATTAGAGAGCCAATAAAGGAGAGAGCCATTTTAGTCCTATTGAGCAATCTAAATTCGTTTGATTTTACATGGATCATCAATTTGGGTTGTCAGTAACATGAGAGAAATCAGAGATAGTGAGACAGCACATTCTCATAAATTGCAGACAACCGAGATTATGTTTAAGTAACAGGTAATCTGTGGTAGCTCTACTTTGAAGAATGGTTGTTCTGCTAACATTTCTGCTGTAATATAAGTAGTTTCTGAAATTAGACCAGCTATTTTAGAAGCCTCTCTTTGGGGTCCAACAAGTTCTAGGACAGGTAACAGAAAGGCAGGCTTCAGTTGCAGCAACTGTAGTGGGATCTAATAGATGGAAGGAATCATCACAACGTCCAGGAAGAGCTCTTGTAATTCTAGTGACGGATTGTAATGATGTGCTGAGTAAAACAGGCATAACGTGTCCTATCCCACACAAACCCTTGGATCCTGCTGGGAGTGCGGAGTAAGTATTTTCAGAGAAAAGAAGTCCATCCTAAGGGCAATTGTTTGGCAAAGGGGAGGGTGTGGTAAGAGGTGGAATTACCACATGAAGGGACATTTGTGCAACAAAACACAGACAGTGGAGGAAAAAGGACATTATCAATGGGAACACTGTAATAGATTAAGTAAAATGCTGTGGATCCTAGAGTGGCTGCAGTGGCAGAAATGCTGCAGGTCCCCAAGCGGCACCAGTGGGCAGTGGGTCTCGAGAGCAACCAGTCCCAGGCAGGGATGACACAGTTCCCAAGTGACTGCAGTGGGCCACAAGGGGCAGCAAGTCCCACGAGGAGAGACAGACAGATGGGCACGTCACGAGACCATGCCCAGGTCTTTGAAGGCAGCTGGTCCTAGGCAGGAAGCCACATGGAGGTGAGAGACAGAGACATGGATAGGCACGCCATGCAGAGTGAGGTTGGATATTTATTTAGTGGGTTATGGAAGGGAAGGGGAGAGGGAGTAAGGGAAGAAGGGGAAAGAGCAGAGAGAAACAGAGAGACAGAGGGGGGAAGGGGAGAAGTGGGGAGAATGGAGCAAGGAGGAGCTGCCTCTTTGGGGGAAGAGACAAAAGGGACTCAGGCTGGAAATTGAAGGAGTGGAGTAGGCATGGCTTGTCTCTTAAAGGGACAGAGCAGACCATTACAAACACCAGCCACAGTTTTTAAAACATTAGTGAGGGTATATTCCATTTTGTTCTCTGTTATCGTTGTATAATTTTCATAAGAAACCCTTACTCTGTAAAAATTTCTTTTATTTATTTATTTATTTATTTATTATGTACATAGTGTTCTGCCTGCAAGCCAGAAGAGGGTACCAGTTTTCATTACAGATGGTTGTGAGCCACCATGTGGTTGCTGGGAATTGAACTCGGGACCTCTGGAAGAGCAGCCAGTGCTCTAAACCTCTGAGCCATCTCTCCAGCCCCTGTAAAAATTTGTTATTAAGAGCCCGGGTATAGAAGGATCTCCTCTGACACAGAAGGAGTTTTCTCATTGACTTGTCAGTGCTAAATGGACCTAGAGATTATATTCCTTATTATTAGTTAGAGTCAGGGTTACTCTGGCTATGTTAAATTCAATTGAAGTGATTAATGACTTTTTCCTTCCTCTTCTTATTTTAGCATACCTGTAATTTCCATTGTCAGAACATTTTAAAAAAATATTTGATTATGATGAGTCTGCATTATTATGTTGGGATTGGTCAGTTAGATTAGTCCATCCCAAGTATCACCCATCCTCTGGCTAAAGACTATTTTTCCTCCTTCTTTTGTCCAAACTCTGGACCCTGGTGCATAAACACAATTTTTACTGTCAAGACAATATCAGGGGTGTTTCCTGTGATGGAGAGCTTCTTATTTCCCTGTCAAGATGCACTCAGGTTCTGTTTGCATAGTTGAAGATAAACACATAAAACTGTTAGCCATAGGACAATCATGATGCAAATCTCAACAGCAAGACACAAAGTAGATTAGATAGTCAAAGCTCATAAAGTTTTGCTTTTCAACCATCCTTGTGAGTCACTTTCCACCTTTGAGGGTTGGGTTCCTCTTTCCCGTGGGTTCCTTGGGTGCCTTCTTGAGGTGTAAGTGATGAATCTGGCAGAAACACTAGCGACTTAACAGCTCTAGGAGTCCGGAGAATCACAATGCAAGGTCCTTTCCATGGCTCAAGCCGGCCAGTTTTGAAGCAGGGAACTAACACAGCATCACTGGCTGTAAGAGTGATCATGTGGGGCTGAACCCAACAGGAGAGCAGCTGTACTGAGGGAGAATCTTATCCAAAGTTAATTCAACCCTTATAAGGTCTCAGAGATTGGAGAGGGGCAATCTGATAACAGTCCAGCATATGCCCGAGGGATCGTGGGTGGTGGTTGACTATTTCATATGGGGTGAACTTTTCTCAAGAAGGGGTACATCAGACTTTGAGAAGGTCATAAGACTAGAGGTAAACCCAGCTACCACCAGTTTCAAGTATATTTCGTTAAAATCTCCTTTGAGGTTCTATCATCCTCTTCATCTTTCCTGAGAATGACACACAAGTTTCCAATTCATGTTTAGAGCCTTTGAGAACAACTGACATAGCTTGGCCATGAAGGTTGGAATATTGTCAGACCCCAGAATATGGGGAGACCAAATATGAAAATAATTTCCATTATTAATTTCTAGCTACCACTTGGGCCGTTCCATTCAGGATGGAAAGAACCTCTACCTGGCCTGTGATGGTTTCAACAAAGACCAGCAATTTTTTGTAGCCATATAGACCTGGCTTGACTTCACGAAGCCCATTTTCCAAAACTCACTAGGTTACTGAGCCTTGACTTCATTGGGCTGGAGGAAATATGTCCCCTCTTTGCATTGACCTGAGCCCCAGTACCTTTGGCAAGGTAGATTCTTCCTTCAAGCAAAATCCACCATCCATTGGAGCTCTTCTTGAGACCCCAAGTCAGAATATGACTTGGTCTCTTCTGGATTGTACTCAGGAACATCTCCATCAAGGCAGAAGTGTGGCTCAGAGACAGCAGATAATTCTAGAACTGTCTGGGTGGGGCTTGGGTTCCCCAAGAGCAGCCTCTTGGAAACTTGATCTGCATGGTTGTTACCCTCAAGTTTGGGGGCTTTTGTCTTTTTAATGTCCTGACCAGTGAATAATGGCAGTTTAGTTGGTAACCAGATGGCTTCTAGCAATTGTACAATTTCATATTTGTTTTTAATAGTCTTTACTTCTGAGGGGAGTAAGCTCCTGTGTTCATATATCCGTCCTTGAACATGAGCCATGGCAAAAGCATACTGACTGTCTACATGTTCACTTTTTTTTCCCTTCAGCTTGTCTTAAAGCTTGTGCCAGAGCTATTATTTCTGCTCTCTGGGCAGATGTGCCCCTGGGCAAGGCTTGTGTCCAAATGACTTCTTTCTGGTCTGTAACCACCACCGCCCCCAAATACCTGGTTTCTTCTTGAATGAAGCAGCTGTCACCTATATAGTGATCTGCATCCCAGGTAGTGACAGTAACATCTGTCAGGTCAGGTCCATACCTTGGATGATGTCCTGAATCTCCAGGCAGTCATGGATGGGCTCCTCAGAGTTGTTATATGGCAGCAGGGTGGTGTGATTATAATGGCCAAGGATTTATCAAAAGTCAATCTGTCCTTATCCAAAAGAAGGGCTTGGTACTGGGTCAGAGAGGCATTAGACATCCACCAGTTAGTGGCATCTCTTAGCAGGCTTTCACACAATGTGGAGCTGTTACAGTTAGATCTGTCCCATCATGAGCATCTCTTGTCAGCTTCTTTTTATAACAATTTGCAGTGGTTGTAATGCTCTTAAACAAGGGAGCATCCGAGACTACAGGATCCAGTCTCTTTGAGATGTCCACTATCGGCCTTTCCCAGGGACCAGGGCCTGAGTCAGGACTCCCTTGGCAATGATACCCTTTGTTTCATGGACATAAAGATGAAAGAGCTTGGAGATATAGGGAGAGTTATGGAGGGCCTGTACTAGGGCCTCCTTTAAGTTTCTTAAAGGTTGTTCATTTTCCTCAGTCCATTCCAAAGGGGTGTTGCCCCTGGTCATAAAGCAGAGTACAAGGTGTAATGGTCTGTCCAGTCCCTTTAGAGAAAGCCATGCCACTTCCCACATCTGCTGAGGCAAGCGGATCTTCCTTCTGCTTCCAACCTGAGTTCCCTTCCTTTTCCATCTCTCTCCTGAAAAGGCAGCTTCTGCCTCTCTCTCTCCTCCCCACTTCACCCCCATCTTTCTCTCTCTCTGATCTTCCTCATTCTCCCCTTTTCCCTTCTCTTCTATAACCCACTAAATAAATATCCAACCTCACTCTGTATGGCATACCTAATAGGCTTCTGTCTCTCACCCACCCTCTCACCCACCGTGCAGCTCCCTGCCTGGGACCAACTGCCTTGGTGGCCTGCCATGGTCTCGTGCTGGCTGCCACCACTCTGGGACCTGAGGCTTTTTATTTTACCATAACATTGGTGCCGTGACATCCCTGAGTGACTGCATCAGGCAGCAGATCACTAGGGGCAGTGGATCCCAGGCAGGGAGCTGCACTGGGTTATGGAAGAGAAGGGGAACGGGAGAGGGAGGGAGAGGGAGACAAGAGAAAGAGGCCAGAGAGAGAGAGAGCCGGGGGGAAGAGGAGATAGAGAGATAGATAGAGAGAGAGAGAGAGAGATAGAGGAGGCAGAGAAAGAGGAGGAGGAGAAAGAGGAGGAGGAGGACGAGGAGGAGGAGGAGGAGAGGGAAGGGGAGAAGGGGGAAGAAGGGAGAGAGGCAGAAGCTGCCTCTTTGGGAGAGGGATGAAAAAGAAAGGAACTCAGGCTGGAAGTGGAAGGAAGATCCGCTTGCCTCGGTGGATGGGGGAGTGGGTGGGGCTTTCTCTCAAAGGGACAGGACAGACCATTACACAAGGGTGGGGCAATTTCAGCAGGCCCAGGTATCCAAAGACGGCAATATCCATTAGCTCCCCAAAATTTTCCCAACTTCTTTCTTCGTTGGAGTTGGAATTTGCAATATGACTGCTAAACAGGCCTGAAGCAACAGTCTTTTTTCCTTTTCTCAGCTCATATCCCAAGTAAGTAACCTGGGGTAGCAAATTTGAGCTTTCTTTTTTTGAAACCCTATAGCCTAACTGGGCTAGAGTTTCCAAAAGGTGGCGGCTGGCTCTCAAACAGTCCTCCTCACCTTTAGCAGTCAATAATAATTCGTCTACATATTGAAGCAAGGTTATGTCAGGTCAGGGTACTTAGTACGGAAGACACTAACTCCTGGTTGAATGCTTCATTGAAAATGGTGGGAGAGTTTCTGAGGTAGTCTGGTCCAGGTTAGTTGTCCTGATATCCTCAGTTCAGGGTCAATTCGTTCAAATGGGAAGATGGCCTGACTTAATTTCGACAGAGGAATTGAAGGAGAAGAATGCATCTTTTAAGTCCAATACAGTGTAAACTTCATGATCTGGTGGTAACAAACTGAGTCAAGTGTAGGGATTTGGAACAGTCGGGGAAAATGGATTCTGCCCTCTTGTTCACTTCCCTCGAGTCTGGTACTGGTCTGTAGTCTTTTGAGTTTCAGGCAACAAGGCAGTAGTTCAGGCTGACTTGCAAGGAGTAAGTATGCCTGCTTCAAGGAGGCACTGGATGTGAACCTCAATCCCTTCCCTGGCTTCTGGACTGATGGGGTACTGCTGAATTTAAATAGACATTGCCCCAGATGTTAGTTGCACTAGATGGGTGGCACATGATTTGCCAAGCCAGGAGGATTGTCCTCTGCCCAAAATGTGGGAATTTTCTGGATCAGCAATTTTTTTCGATCCCCTTCCAGGAAATGGGTTGGGTTTTGGAGAAGCAAGTATTCCTCACTTATTGGGCAGGTTATACTTCAAGCCTTAGCAGGACCGCCTAACTGCAACCCAGGAGAGTCTCCAGAGAATGATATTGTTGTCTGGAGCTTGTTCAAGCTGTCCTGCCCCAGTAAAGGGTAGGGACAGTCAGGAATAACAATAAAAGAATGAGTCACAGTTCCTTGTCCTAGGTTAACAGTCCAGTCAGTCCATTTTTATTTTTTGATACTACCTGTTGCCTCCCATACTTCAATTGTTTGGTTGGTAATGAATCCCAGGAGCTTCTGTAATACCAAGAAATTTCCACCAGAAATTTCACAGGTTGACTTCCTATGGTGAAGGATACCATAGTCTCCTGGGGGCCTAGTTTGAAGGAGCCTCAGCCTTGCTAAATCTCCATAGCTAGAAATGGCTTGGGTTTGGAGGGGACTAACTCTTTCTGGCGTGGATACTCATTTTTTCCAATGGCCCATTTCTTTGCAGTATGTATATTGGTCCTTTTGTAAAGGTCCCCTCTTTTTATCATGATATGCACGGACAGAGTTGAGAGTGTTTGGGGCTTGTAGCATAGCCACGGTGGCATACCCCATCTTCTTTATCAAGAGATCTTCTTTGCTGTACAAACTGTCTCTAGTAGTTCTGACCTGTTCTTTCCTGCAACTCCGTTGTTCATCTTTTGTATCTTTCTATGTATGTCAGGGGCTGGCTGAATAACACAGGCCAGATGAATTGCCTTGAGATTTGCCGGGTTCTCTGGGTCTATAGGATTGTATAACCAACAGGTGTCCAGGAGGCTCTTCAGGAAAGCTGAGGTGATTTATCTGGGCCCTGTTTCATATCTGTTACCTCAGGTTAGTGGGTTTCATCCCCCCAGCAGAACCTGCTAGTGTTCACTGGGTGACCTCCTACCTCTCTGTGTGTTGTAGTCTCCTTTTTGGCAGAGCAGGGTCAATCACCTCTGCCCTCCAGGCTCCAGCCATTGAAGCTATTCTGGCTAGTGCTTCAGTTGCTTTCATGAGAACCTGTTCTCTTTCTTCTGTAGTGAGGAGAGTGTGGAAAAATCTATGGACACTCATTCCATGTGGGGAGATGATTGAAAAAAGAGAGAATCAATTAGAGAAATTAAGGAATTGGGGCTAGTGCTGAAAACGGGGTTCTGGTTCTTCCAGCTGTAGAGATCTGTGGCAGAGAAAGGGACATACAGGAACAACTGTCAGGAAATGACCATACGGGAGTGAGGACTGGAGGAGATGCCACCCCAGAACCAGAATCAGAGAAGTCCAGAGGGCCATCTGGGACTTCTTGGTAGGTGTGGGAAGGGGAAAGACAGGGAAATGTGGGGAAGAATTAGATGATGGGGTAAGAGTGTGTGCATATAGGAGACAGAGTGAGGCCTTGGTGGTGGAGTCTGGGGTGAGGAGCGAGGAGAGGGTAAAGATGGTTATACACTGGGAGAAGGGGTTCTTCCTCCTGTGAGTTCTGCAGAACTGTCTTCAGAGAAGGCTCGTTGGTCTCTGCAACAGGCCCTGGAAAGACTCATCTGCTTGGCCACCTTGCCCATTGTGGATCATACAGACCTTCATCCAGGGGGCGGGGTGGAAGTTGCTTCAGCCCAAGGCAAGATGCATCCAATCTGATCTGGGTGGCTGGGCTTACTGAGGGTGACATTAACCACTGCCCAGGCTCTCTGGAAATCAGAAGTACCCTGGGAGGGCCAGTCAACCCTGAATATGGGCCATGTATTGTCACATAATGTTTGGAAGCAACTCTTGCTGATAGGATAATCCTAATCCTCTTTAACTATCGGGGGTAAAGTTTATCAAAATTCTCTAGAACACAGGTCAGAGGGCCGTTGGGTTTATTACCATACTGCCTGTTATTTAGTCACCCCAAATCTAAAATGTAGGACCCAGCCATGACAAGCTCAATAGAGGCCTAGGTCTCAGTAGTTTTCCCTAAGGCAATATCTGGTTGCAAGAAAGACCATAAACTGAGACTATCTCGGCACCACCCAGGAACAGACCATCTAAAGGAAATTCCTAACGTTCCAACTGTTGCAGATAGAATCACCTGCCAGCACACACCCATTGCTTTTCACCAGGACACCCCTAGACAAATGTCAGTCAATCAGGGGTTCTAAACCTTAGAAATCCTTCACCCCCACCTTTGCTACTATAAAAACCCAACTCTAACTGAGCTCGGGGCTCTCCAATCATCCCAATATGTTGAATACATGGAGAGTCCAAGTTTGCAAACTTGTATAAAATAAAGGCTCTTTGCTTTTCCATACGGCACTCGGTCTCCTTGTTGGTTTTGGGGGACTTCACGGATCTGGGCGTAACACAAAATAAACCAGTTAACACAGAAAATACCAAAAACTGAAAGAGGATGGTAAAAATGAAGCCAAAGACAAGACAAACAGGACATAAAGCTGACCAAGAACCTCAGGTAGGCGGTGTGATGTCTTGCTTTTTGGCACAGACAGGAAAATATTGGGGTCCCATGGAACCCCTTCCATGTCCCAGACAGGGAACCCACAAACAGAACCAGACTATAACTCACCAGGAGGCCTCCATAGATGCTTGCTGCTTTTCTCGGGATGAAAGTTCACCCCAATAGTGTTATGGTAAAAATAAAATGGTGCTGTTCCCCAAGTGGCGGCAGTGAGCAGCGGGCCATGGGCCACGAGACCACGGTGGACCATGAAGGCAACCAGTCCCAGGCAGGGAGCCATGAAGTGGGTGAGAAACCTTGGTGGGGCAGCCAATCCCATGAGGAGCCACAGCTGTGGTGGGTGAGAGACAGACAGATAGGCACGCCATACAGAGAAAGTGGGTATTTATTTAGTGGGTTATAGAAAGGAAGGGGAAGGGAGAAGAGGAGAGAAAGAGAAAGAGAGAGAGAGAGAGAGAGAGAGAGAGAGAGAGAGAGAGAGAGAGAGAGAGAGGAGAAGGGAGAAGGGAGCAATGCAGAAAGGAAGGAACTCGGCTTGCCTCAGCCTCAGCAGACAGGGGAGGGAGTGGCCAGGGCTTGTCTCTTAAAGGGACAGGAAAGACCTTTACAAAAGTCTGTGAACTGAAGGCAACCCTGGAGCTTTGGAACATCTCCTGAGGCAGTTTCCCAGCCCCCAGGTTTCCAAAGTGAAGGTCTGGGTTTAGAATTTGGGAGGGTGGTCTGAATCTTGCTGGGGCTCTCCAGAAAATGTTAGTCCCAATGGCAAGAATAAGACCACTACCACAATTTGAGCCAAATTTGAAGTAAGATTAATTTTTATTGGGGTGTACCCAAGATGTGGCCTCCTAACTCAGGTTAAAGAGAGCATCCCTGAGGCACCTCCCCTTTTTTGTTTTCCTGAGACAGGTTTTCTCTGTGAAACTGTCCTGGTTGTCCTGGAACTCACTCTGTAGACCAGGCTGGCCTCAAACTCACAGAGATCCACCTTCCTTTCCCTCCCAAGTGCTAGGATTAAAGGAATGTGCCACCACTGCCCAATGGGTCCCTTTTAAGGAGCAAAATCACAGGTGGCTTTACAGAAGTGAGACAATGGACAGAAAGGAAATACAAAAAAATTAAAAAATATCATGTGGTCACCCACCATGTGTTTAGAGAGGGGTCAGGGAGGGTCAGACAGGGTATTCTCAAAAACAAATCAAAATCATGGGTTGGGGAAGGTTAGGTTCCCAGAAAGAGAGCAACTCAACTCTCACAGTAAATTGAAACTTATTTTTAAAAACACAACATAATGCTTTTAATCCTAAGAGTTAGTTATTAATAACAACCATACCCCAGACTTAATGCTATATTGTCTTGACATTTCCTTTGCCAAAGAAATTAATCCATTACTTTTTTGTTATGGTTGTTGTTGTTCTGTTTTTTTTTTTTTTTTTTTTTTTTTTTTTTTTGAGACAGTGTTTCTCTGTAGTTTTGGAGCCTGTCCCAGAACCAGCACTTGTAGACCAGGTTAGCCTCGAACTCACAGAGATCTGCCTCTCTCTGCCTCCAAGTGCTAGGATTAAATGTGTGTGCCACCACTGCTCAGCTTCCATAGCTTTTTAAATTTAGCCTCAGGCAACTTCTTTTTTTTTTTTTTTTTTTTTTTTTTGGTTTTTCGAGACAGGGTTTCTCTGTGGCTTTGGAGCCTGTCCTGGAACTAGCTCTTGTAGACCAGGCTGGTCTCGAACTCACAGAGATCCGCCTGCCTCTGCCTCCCGAGTGCTGGGATTAAAGGCGTGCGCCACCACCACCCGGCCTCAGGCAACTTCTTAAGCCACCACAGAAGACAGGCATCTTCTTTGCCAAATCATCACAGGGATGGCCTCTAGTCTTGTAGAAGGAACAGCGGGCTGTGTCCGGCCATCCGGCTAGCTTTACCCAAAATAATTACACGGAAACTGTGTTCTTTTAAACACTGCCTGGCCCATTAGTTTCAGCCTCTTATTGGCTAATCAACCCATATTTAGTAATCCATGTAGCACCATGAGGTGGTTGCTTACCAGGAGAGATCTTAACCTGCGTCCATCTCGGAGAGGAGAGGCATGGCGACTGCTTATGGTGACTGCCTGAAGTGTCTCCCCAACTCTGCTTCCTTTCTCCCACAATTCTGTTCTGTCTACTCCGCCTACCTAATTTTCTATCCTCTTAAAGGGCCAAGGCAGTTTCTTTATTAATGAAAGTAACACATAGACACTCCTCCATCATAGTCTTGTTGCTGATAAAGTCCTTGCTTCTCTTTGAAAGCTTTGAATGGACCCCTATGGTCTGTGTTGCTCTCACCTCTACTGTCTTCCAGGCTCCTACTAGGATGGCCCTTGAAACTCTACTCATAGCATCCAGCCACCTTTCTAGTCCAAAGTTGTTCATACTCCTCCAACACACAGTGTGGCCAGAGTCTTCATGTGACAGCCCACACTCTAGTTTGTTTTCTGGTGCTGCAATCAAACACTGGTCAAAACCAACTTGAGGATAAAAGGGTTTTTTTAGGTTATTTATCCCAATTAAAGTCTATCATTGAGGGAAGTTAGGGCAGGATCTCAAACAGGCAGGAACCCAGAAGTAGTATAAAAGAGACCACTGGAGATTGCTGCTTCCTGGCTTATAGAACCGAGGATCACCTGCCCAGGGGTGGCACAGCCACAGTGGGATGTGCCCTCCACATAACTTAGCAATCAAGAAAATGCTCCCACATATAAGCCCATGGGCCAGTGTGGTGATAGCAATTTCTGAACTTGAGGTTCCCTCTTCCCAGGTGACTCTAGGCTCTGTCAAGTGAACAAAAACTAACCAGTAAAGCTAAGCCAGCTCTCTGTTGCTGAGCCATACCCTCAGTCCTTTCAGCCGTTTCTTTAGTCAATCTTCTTAGTGGGTGCTTATAGAAAGAAGCAAAATTCCAGCAAGTTAACTCTGCTTGTTGGCTAAGAGGTTGGAGCTTCCATTTTACTGTGGGTTTAAGAGTTATCTTTACGCTTATGCTATTGGTGCTGACTTTATGCAGTAGAGTGTGGTTGCTGTTTTTCTTCATTACTCTTTGGGGGCCTGCCACCAGGCTCCCAAATAAATACAGAGTCTTATTCTTACTTATGAATGCCCAGACTTAGCTTGGCTTGTTTCTAGCCAGATTTTCTTTTTCCTTTTTTTAAAATTTATTTTTATTTTACATGCATTAGTGTTTTGCCTGCATGTATGTCTGTGTGAGGATGTTGCGTTCTGTCTCCCTTCTTCTCTCTTCCTTCCCTTCCTTCCCTTCCTTTTCTTCTGGTGTGTATATATGGTGTATGCAGTGTGTACTTTTGTGTGCATATGTAGAGCCCCAAGGAGCGTGTCAGGTTTTTTGTTTCTTTGTTTGTTTTAGAATTTTATTTTATTTTTTTATTTATTCATTTTTTTATTGATATTTATTGAGCTCTACATTTTTCTCTGCTCCCCTCCCTGCCTCTCCCCTTCCCCCTTCAATCCTTTTCCAAGATCCCCATGCTCTCAATTTACTCAGGAGATCTTGACTTTTTCTACTTTCTACTTCCCAAGTAGATTAGATCTATGTAAGTCTCTCTTAGTGTTCTCATTGTTATTTAAGTTCTCTAGGATTGTGGTTTGTAGGCTGGCTCTCTTTGCTTTATGTTTAAAAACCACCTATGAGTGAGTACATGTGATAATTGTCTTTCTTGGTCTGGGTTACCTCACTCAAAATAATGTTTTCTAGTTCCATCCATTTTCCTGCAAAATTCAAGCTGTTGTTATTTTTTTTTCTGCTGTGTAGTACTCCATTGGTAGAATTCTGCACTGAAACCATCTAACCCTGGGCTTTTATTGGTTGGGAGGTTTTTGATGACTGCTTCTTCTATTTCCTTGCAGGTTATAGGTTTATTTAAATTGTTCAACTGGTCTTGATTTAATTTTGGTATTTGTACCTATCCAGGAAATTGTCCATTTCTTTAACATTTTCCAGTTTTGTGGAGTACAGGTTTTTGTAGTATGACCTAATGATTCTCTGGATTCTTTCAGTGTCTGTTGTTATATCTTCCTTTTCATATCTGATTTTGTCAGTTTGGATAATCTCTCTCTGCCTTTTGATTAGTTTGGATAAAGGTTTGTCTGTCTTGCTGATTTTCTCAAAGAACCAGCTCTGTTTCATTGATTCTTTGTATTGTTTTCATTGTTTCTATTTTATTGATTTCAGCACTCAATTTGATTATTTCCTGGCATCTACTCCTTCTGGGTGAGTCTGCTTTTTTTTTTTTTTTTTTTTTTTTTTTTTTTTTTTTTTTTTTTTTTTTGTTCTAGAGCTTTCAGGTGTGCTGTTAAGTTTCTTCATGCAGGCACTTAGTGCTGTGAACTTTTCTTCTAGCACTGCATTCATAGTGTCCCCATAGGGTTGGGTATGTTGTGCCTTCATTCTCTTTGATTTCCAGGAAGTCTTTGGTTTCTTTCTTTATTTCAGTTTTGGGCTAGGCTAGAGGTCAGCAAGCCCCATCAATCCTGTCTTCAACACTCCATCCCCGTGCAATACTGGGGCTGCAGGTATAAATGTGGCCACAACTAGCTTTGTTCTTGGGTGCTGGGGAGTCTAACTCAGGTCTTCTTGCCTGCTGCACCGCAAGCATGCTTCCCCACTGAGGCATTGTTCTGCAGTCCACTGAGTTGAATGTATCTAATGATTAGATCATTGTATTCTCTCCAGCATGACTCAGCACCACCTCAGCTGACTTTTCTTGGGGAAAGGCAGCAGCCATGTATCTGGTCACCCAAGCATAAATCTTAGAATCATCTTTCCTACCAGACCTCCATTTTATTAGTCACAAAACCCTGTGAATTCATCTTCTTGCTTTTCAAATTTATCTCCTCCTATTTCCTTTGCTATTAGGTTAGACTCCCATCAGCGTTTACCTGATGTATAAATGGTAATTATCTTCCACTTAAATCACCGCATCTAAATAAAGCTATGGTACACTTATTCAAAATATTACATTTGAATCTTTAATATTTCTTTCCTTACTCCAGCACCCACAATCCATCCTTTACACACAATGTAAACCATTGTGACTTAACATTAAAATGTTTTTATCAATTCATTATAAAACAGAGCCTAGATCATAATTTTTGGTGGGGGAGGTGTTAAGCTAGATGTCTATGTAGCCCAGTTTGGCCTCTAATGCACTACTACATAGCCAAGGATGACCTTGAACTCCTAATTCTCCTGCCTCTATCTCCCAACTGCTGTGTTCAACACCACAGCTGGCAATCCAGTGCACTGTTGAATAAATGTTTAGCCTAAAGATAATGAGAATTTGGCTCTATCTCTGTTGCAAAGGATAAACCAACTTCAGATGGTAGGTATTAGGTAGCCAGGTTATATTCTTGAGTGAGTTGTTTTGTGGATTCGTTCCTCTCATCCGCCCTCACTTCCTCTTTTTCGTGTTGTTTTCTGAGACTAGTTCTCAACCTTCTTATCCTCCTCCCTCAGCCTGCCTTGTGCTAGGATTACAGGTGTATACCACCATACCCAGCTTTCATTCTTTCTTATGAAGACTCATTTTTTATTCGTCTAAAGTGGCATGGGCATATTTTTGTTTGGATTTGTGTTGCTAGATTAAAAAATATTTTTTTTTTGCGGGCTCCAACATAATTTCTTGCTAGATAAAAATACATTTCACAAGAGAAATAGTGCACATTGAAACTGTCCACGGAAATACAGTCATAATGCTGACGAGGTCCCATGGAAATTACAGGAGAAAGGTTAAGTCCTTTCTTCTTTCTCCTTCTCTTCCCTTCCTTTTCTTTGGTGCAGGGTCTTGCCCTCCAGGCTAGCCTTCAACTCTCTGTGTAGCAGAGAATGATCTTGAACTTCTGATTCTCCGTCTTCATTTCCCGTGGGTGGGATTATAGGTGTGTGCCACCAGCCCTAGTTTGTGTAGTGCTAAGGCTAAAATCCAGGGCCCTATGCGGGTTAGGGAAGTGTTCTACCCACTGAGCCACAGCCCAGCCCTTAGATCCTTGTACTTGCCTGTTGGGAGCTTTTGGTTTTTACTGTTTTTAGTTTTTTTTAGGATAGTATACAAAGTACTAGGCTTCACCGTGGCGCCTTCACACGTCTGCATCATCCCTTCTCCCCTGCCCCCCCCAAAGGTGGCTCTCTTTCTTCCCTACTCCGCTTCCCTTCTCTATTGTGATTATGTGTATTCTATTTCCATCACTTTGCTCACCTCCTTTAAGATCTCTTCCTCCCCTTGCACTTTTATGACCAACAAACACACATAAGCACAGGTAAATACGCCCCCAACACGCATATAACTTTGGACTTAGGGTCCACATTTGAGAGAGAACAGGCAGCGTTTGTCCTCTGAGTCTGGCTTATTTCACTTAATAGAACGATATCCATTCCCATCTATTTCCCCACAGGTGTCATAATTTCGTTCTTCGTTAATGCGACATAAATTCCATTGTGTATATATGTCACATTTCTTTCCCTTTTTTCCTTTTACGATGAAACAAAGACAGACGTTGTTTATGGACAAATACATTTCCCATGAAGAACAGAAAGCTTTTTAAATGACAGCTTCCTGTACAGTTAGTTTCTGTGTCTATGGAGAGGATGAAAGAGAGGTGTGGAGAAAACGAAGCAGGGCCGTAGGGGAAAAGAGAAAGAGGAGCAGGAAAGGGGAGAAGAGACAAGGGTGGAAAGGGAAGCCTGGGGAGAAGGACAAATGAAAGCACCAAGGAGGAAGGAAGCTGGAATCAGACCTGCACCAGGGCGACCGTGGCACATATCCCTGGGCCTCCACTGGCTCAGCTAAGCCTGCTTCAGAAGAAACTGGGTCTGGAGAAGGGGTCCCTGGGAGTGGGGGTCACTGAGCTAGAAGTCTAACAAACATGTAGAATCTTGGTGGCTGAGGGTGGGACCTGTGTTTGCCACAGCATGCATCCCTGTGGCCTCCGAGGGGCATGGGTGAGACCCCGGCTAGTATAGCCTTCCAGAACATGGTCTGTACCTTCTCATCATCTCTAGCCTTTGAAAGCCCAGCCTGTTCTTCCACTGCTGTGGCTCCTGCATCCTCTTTTGGAATCTTCGGAGTTATGACATCAGGAGACGTCTGGAGGAGGCTAGAAGCTACTCCTCAGGTTTTTCTGGCTGCTTCTGGAGACAGCCCGACTTTTTCCCAGGCCTGATTGAATCCAAATAGGCTTTGTTCTGCTGCTTTTATACATGAGTTTGCTGAACGGCAGGACTGGCTGCCCCATCAGAAGTTCTTACTCAAGAAGAACTAAGGGAGCAAGCTCACGGATAAAATGAGTTCACAGATCTGAGCACTATTTTGTAGGCACTCAGGACATGTTCAAGATGGCAACCACAATGCAGCGGTCAGAGCTCATTACTTTAGGAAGCTGAATGAGGGCCTGGAAGGTGTCCGTGCCTAAGCACATAGTCAAGTCAGGAGTCATAGTTGGGATGCCTTTTTTTTAAAACCATGTAGCACCAAACAGCAGTTGAAAACCCCTTTCTGTAGGAGCAGTGGTACTATTGATAAAGGGTTCTAGGTAGAATCACACTGGATCTCAAGTCACTAAGCAAGTCACCTATCCTGATCTGCCCTGGCCCTCTTTAAGAATTCCAGGTTGCTTGTTTCACAGTAGTCAATGGGGATGGTGAGCTGTATTCAGGACCCCCAGAATGACGACATGGCCAGGAAGGCTTCTGCTCGAATCTGCACATATAAGCATGTCTAGCTCAGCTACCTAGGCAGGTACTGGAGTAGGGTGTGGCCATTATAGCTGCTGGTGACCCTGAACAGGAGCTCCCAGCTCTCATAACAGCCAGGGTCACTGTCAGTATATCACAGGGGCACTCTGGTCTGCTGCAGACAGATAATCAGCATCCAGCTTGTTCAAAATGGGTCTCAGGGCATGGGGGCAGTAGCTGTGTTCCTGGCCATGTTCTGGTATTCACATACAACATTGAGCACAGGCAATAGTCACAGGGAGGTTCCAAAAGTACGCAGCTTCCTTGTGCATCCTAGCACACATTCCTCCATATATCCCATTCTCCTGTTGATGGACGTCTAAGCTGGTTCCGTTTTCTGGCTGTTGTGAACAGCAGGATTACTTTTCATGACTGAAAGTTTTATTTTAGTTCCAACCTAATTGCCAGTGGGTTACTAACATGACTGAATGAATTGATTTCATGTTCCTATTCTTGCTCTTATTAGTGAATGAACTCAGTTTGAGTCAACATTAACCAGGATTACGAAACTGCATTTCATAGAATGCTGTTACATGGGACCTAGAACCACTGAAACAGCAGGGCAAACCGTGAAGTAAGCTGTCAAAACTCCCACTTAGGCCAGAATCGTGTGTTTCGTTCTTCCAGTAGAAAGACTGACTGCAAGTCAGCAGTGTGCTGGAAGACAGGCAAGTCCTTTTTAGTAGGTGAAAGAGTTGCGGCAGAAAGCTCTGGAAACAGGTCTGTCTGCAATCCATCTCTCATGTTTCTTCTAGCATCGTGAAATCCTCTCTTGAAGTTTAAATCCAATATTTAGGTAGGAATAACCCATTAAGGCGCATACATGGCTACAGGTCAATACTAGCCTTTCCACATGAGCTAGGTATCAGGGACAACCTTTTGAACGGTATTTAGTAGTATAGAACTGGAATGTCCTATTTTTATGAATAGTGACCCTTTGACTGGAAACGTATAAACACACTGTGCATCTGCTTTGTTTGGTGCTGATAAAGAGTACATACCCAACGTACATTCCTTGTAGCAATCAATAAAACATAAAATGGAAACGCAAATGGATGTCTCAATTAGCTTCTGCTGCGTAATGAATCACCAAAAAAGGCAGCGGTTTAAAACAACAGTGATTCATTATTTTTCATTTATATTGGCTGTACACTCTGGGACGAACTCACATTTTTGAGAGAATATAGCACTATGGCTGGAATAGTTAGGTGTCTGTTTCCATGATGAATACTGCCAGATGGTTTTAAAAGAAAAAATTCTTTATGTGTACGAATGTTATACTGTGTGTGTATGTGTACCAGGCAGTCACCTGACTCCTGAAAGTCAGAAGAGGGCTTTGCACATTCTGGACCTGAAGTCATGGACAGTTAGGAATCACCATCTGCATGTTGAGAGACTCGAACTTCGAACCCACTCCAAGAGCGAGTAATGCTCTTACTAGCCATCTTTCCAGCCCCATTAAATTTTATGTTTTAAAGGTATGTGTGTGTGTGTGTGTGTGTGTGTGTGTGTGACATGTGTGCAGGTTCCAGAGCAGGTGAAGAGGGTGAAGGAGCCCCTGTGACGGAAGTTATAGCTATGATGGGCTGCTTGGGTGCTGGGAACAGAACTCAGGTCCTGTGAATAAGTTGAAGGCATTGCTGGGCCATTTCTCAGGCTCTTCCCGCCACCATTAAATCTAGGAGGCAACATTAATTGTTGGGACTAAGAATTTGCTTAAAGAGCCAACAATTTCTCCGTAACAACCATGTTTCTTAATCATTAGAATATTCATTTAAAAGTTCTGCAAGCCGCTTCAGGAAGAATATAAGTGAATTTGATAATAATATATCATACTCATTCCGTATATCCAAAATATTATCAATGCCAACATAAAAACAGTGTGAAGCAGAGTTGATAACACGTCTCGTTATGAATTCTGGGCCTGCAGTGTGTATTTTATTCACACAGTGCACCTCATTTCAGGGCTCAATACCTAAAGCAGCCGACACTAACGTACTGGACAGTGCCCTGGTAGACTGAACCGCTGGGATACAGGCAATCCTCTCTCCAGGACTCCAAAGTAGGCACGCAGCCACTAGTTTTGAAAGGTGGACCAGGAAGATACAAGACTCTCTGACCTCTAGCTGCTAATTCTTCTGTGTTCTTCAACCGTTTTCTTTAAAGTGCAGCTGTGGAAGAAAGTACCTGTGGGGGGGGGGTATGCTTTTTCAGCTTGTCGAGCCAGTGAGTGTAGGCTTCCAGACTCCCGGAAGCCTGACTCAAGCTGAGATGTTGGACTCATCAGCCCGAGGTGACTGGAGAGTAATCCATCAATTTGCCTTCCAAGGCATCTACTGCTACGGTCCTCCCCCATGCCCCTTCTGGGTGACTCATTCTCTTAGCACTTCAGAGTCCGGCAGAAAGCAAGGCCAAAAGCCCTCTTTGGAAGAAGAGCATTCTAACAGGGAGCCCCAGAATCCCAGATAATCTTCCACAGCTGTTTTTGCCTAGCTCATTCCACGCCTGCCATTTAGAATGGGAATGAACTTGAAACTGTCCAAACAGTGTTTTGTTTTGTTTTTTATCTTTTCCCTTTTGAGGCGGTGGACGTTATGAGTTGGGATGTTGTCTGAAAATAAGTCTTTTATTTGAAAATCTGTAAGGCCTAATTCGGTCTTGTTAGTACCTTTCTCCACTGCTTGTTTTCCTTTTGGGGGAGGAAACTTTCCACTCCTAGGTCCCCAGGATAACGCCCTTCCGCTGGCTTGCTGGAAAACTCTCCGAACCCCCCGGGCCGCAGCCCTCCCCCTTCCACAGCGCGGTAGACTAAAATCCAGCTGTAGGCAAGGCCAGGACCCCACCCGACTCCGCTGCAGCTACTCGAGGTGGGGGTGGATCCCAGGCCCAAAACCCGCCCTCCGAACGTCGCCTGCAGGAGAGGAAGTGCGGCAGGCCCCCCCCCGGCCGCCCCTCCCATTTCTATTGGACAACGCTGCTGTCCATCTTCTCTATTCCGCATCCTATTGGCTCTCTGTCTCCCGCGCCAGCCATCCTACCCCCCCTCCCGCCGGGAAGGTGAGTCACGCCAAACTGGGCGGAGAGTCTGCTGGCCTCTCTTCGAAGCTCGTCTGGGCGGCGGCGGCGGCTGCAACTGGGGACAGGGCGGGTGGCGCATCTCGGGCGTGGAGGCAGAAGTCTCATTGTTCAGGGAGCCTTCGCCTCTGCAGGTTCCTCGGCTTGGTCTGCCCGGCCCGTGTCAGCCCTGCCCAACCCCCACAACCGCCCGCGACTCCCGAGGAGAAGCGGCCCCGCGGCGGCAGTAGCTGCAGCATCATCTCCGATCCGCCAGCCATGGAAGACCTGGACCAGTCGCCTCTCGTCTCCTCGTCCGCGGACAGCCCGCCTCGGCCTCCGCCCGCCTTCCAGTACCAGTTCGTGACTGATCCCGAGTACGAGGAGGACGAGGAGGAAGAGGATGAGGAGGAGGAGGACGACGAGGACCTGGAGGAGCTGGAGGTGCTGGAGAGGAAGCCGGCCGTCGGGCTGTCCGCGGCCCCGGTGCCCCCCGCCGCCGCTGCGCCGCTGCTAGACTTCGGGAGCGACTCGGTGCCCCCCGCGCCCCGCGGGCCTCTGCCGGCCGCGCCCCCCGCTGCCCCCGAGCGACAGCCGTCCTGGGAGCGGAGCCCCGCGGCGCCCGAGCCATCCCTGCCCGCTGCTGCCGCAGTCCTGCCTTCCCAGCTGCCCGAGGACGACGAGCCTCCGGCGCGGCCTCCGCCCCCGCCCCCAGCAGGCGCGAGCCCCCTGGCGGAGCCCGCCGCGCCCCCTTCCACGCCGGCCGCGCCCAAGCGCAGAGGCTCGGGCTCAGTGGGTGAGTGTCGCCGCGCGCTGTCCCTCCCGACCCTCCCTCTTTTGTGTGTTGGCCCGGGGAGGGCGCAGGCTGGGACCCGAGGGGCTTTGTCTGCGAGCGGCAGGGCGATGGCGCCCCCGCAGGCGGGAGGCAGGCAGAAGGGTGGGGCGGCCGCGGAAGCCCGGACGCCTTCATTGTCTGTCCGGGTTTCGGGGAGCACGTGCACCCCAGCCAAGTCCCTAGCTCTTCCTTCTGGTCCCTAATCCGTCGCTCTCCCGAAGTTAGACACAGCCGCTATCATCAGCTGCTAGGCTGATGTGTCGAGGAACTAGTGTTGTGGATTCTTTGGGCTGGGCTGGCTTTAGATGTGGGAATGGAAAGGCTATGGGACCGAAGCATTTTATTTAAATTAGGAGTCTTTGTCGACCATCCTCCAGTTTCTCCGAGGGCCTGCCTTCTTGACAGGCGTCGGGGGACCCCTTGCACTAATCCCCTCCCCCTCTTACTGGTGGGGAACTGGCTGGGCTGCTAGGTCTGTCCTGCGATCCTACTGCAGTGTAGGGAGAGCGCCTCCAGTGGCGTGCTTCCAGGAGAATCGGGTAGAAGAGACTTTTGGTGAAGTTCTGCCACCGCCCAGCTTATTTGGGTGTAATGTGGCAACTCCTCCACCAGCCAGATCGAGCTAGAGAAACGAGATCTGGGCTTTGTGTTCCGATGGGGCGCAGTTCGCCCGGGCCTCAGTTGCACGGCAGAAGAAATTGCCAAGTGATAATGTGTATCTCTCCGCCTCAAAATGTAGCGCAGTTGACTCTAGAGAAAATGCAAAATGGTTGACCTTAAAAAAGGGGAAACCTGTGGATTCCTGGTCAGGAATTGGTTTATTGAACTCGTGGTAGATTTATTCTGACACACAATGAAATGTTTTGAGACAAACGTTTCATATATTGGTTAGAAGTGCTAGTTTTTGGAAGTATGTAATTTAGATTGACAATACAGGTCTGTAGTTTCCAAGGTACTGTATATTTTAAATTTTAAAGGAACATTCAACATTGTTTTAGTGCCCTTTCAATTTTGCAAAATTACTTTGGAAAGGGGAAAAAAAATCTTACTGCTTTGGGACATAGTGTCTTACTAGCAGTAAGACCTTTCTTTGTAATTTAAGGTCAAAAAGCAAGTGGTGTTACTGCCTGCTGGGAAAATTTCACAACATTGCACGATTTGGGAAGTGGTTTATTTTCTAGACAAATAGCGTCCTGAGCTCACACTATCTTATTTTACTCTTTTATTTTTATTTTTAATTACAATTAACTCTTTCACAGTAGGGGAAAATGAACCAGTAGGTATGTTTCTGGGTAACAGTTTCATTACAGGCATACTCCAAGGCACTAGTCAGAAACAATTACTACACTAAAGAATTTAGAAGGTGAAGACTACGTTAGCTTTCCATTTTCCTTAACTTTTTTTTTTGAGGTGAACTACACTAGAAAAAATAAAGTATTAAAATCTTATACTGGAAGCATAATGATTGGCAAAACTACAATTACCTTCTGTGCCTGCACGGAAACAAGAGAATAGCGCTGTCGTTTGAACCTTGGGTGGGGGGGGACTCAGGAAACGGTTTTCTTGAAACATCGACTGTTCAAGTATTAAGTTTAGAAGACAAAGGAGAGAATATTGCCTACTCGGATTTTGTGCTGATTGCATTTGGAAACTTCATTTCTTTTATTGAACAGTGAATGTGGTTATTGACGGCTAACCATTTCAGTGCATCTAGATCTCTTAATGCACTCAAGAGATTGTTCATTGACTGTTGCCATTACCGATCCCTATTATTGATTACCTAGGACTACCTAAGCACTATTCTAAGCCTCTCAGATGTGGCAGTAAGCAAGACCTAAGCTCCTCTCATGGGAAGAATTCAACATAACAAGCATATAAAAAAGTACTAAAAATGATGGTGTTCCGAGGAGGAAAACAGCTTTAAGGAATGAGAACTGAACTATGTGGGCTTTTTTAAGGTTGCTTGATAATAGGAAAAAGACCTGAGATTTGAGCTGCAGATGAAAACTTTTTCCCACTTAAGGACCTATTGTTTTTTTTTAATCTTTTTTTATTAAGATTTTTTTTAAAGTACAATCTTTTCTCGTTTTATATAGCTATCCACGTTTGAGCAAAGGGGTCAAGACCATGATGGTGATACCCACAGAAACAGCTCTGGACTGACAGCAGGGGAACCTGCATAGGACCAAACTAGGTTCACTGAGTGTGGGGGACAGTTGTGTGGCTTGGGCAGTCTGTGGGGCCACTGGCAATGGGACCAGGATTTATCCCCAGTGCTTGAACTGGCGTCCAGGAGCACATTCCCTTTGGAGGAGGGATGCTTTGCTCAGACTAGATACAGTTGGGGGTTGAGGGCTTTTGAGGGCTTTATTTTGCCTCAAAGTGAAGTGTCAGACTTTGTTGACTCCCCATGGGAAACCTTACCCTTTGGATAGGGGTGGGGTGGGGGTAGGGCAGGGCAGGAGGAGGGAGTAGAAGCAGACAGTCACTAGGACAAAGACCTCTAGGCAGACATGCACTTGCTTATCAAACCATTAGTTAAGAAGACCCGTGGCAGAGTGCAGAGGCTCTTTACATTCAGGTAGTTAGGAGCCTCTCAGACCGTGGTAAAATGAATGGCTTTTAAAAAGTTATTTTAGTAATATGGGTTCTATTATGCTTTTGGAGCAAAAATGTAATTTTGAGGGTGTGAAGGGAGAGGATTAGTGAGAAGAAAAATCAAAGGAGGTGAGACATTTGGTACATGGATAGGAACCCATAGCTGGAAGGGGGGAGCTAGAGCTCTTGAACACCTGTGAGTTCAACCATTAGCTCTGATTTCCTGTAGTTAGCTAGCTATGATTTCCCCAGTTGTTACTGTGCAGTGTCTCTGTTGTAAGGCAGTAGCTGATACTGAGACCTGCACCTTTCAGTTGATGACCGTTTTTCTTGGAGAAATTTGTGACTTCCTGTTGGGAGAATGGTTCGTTCGTTCCAAGGAAGCTGGTTAGAGACTAATGACTAAGCTGATCTCTAGACACATTGGTAATGTGAGTGACTGGAAGTGTGATAGATTGAATTCTGAAGGGTAGTAAATGCAAAATAAAAGGATCTGAATTTTATTATCCTGCCTTGATTCATAGTATGCCATCCAAAGCTGATATTATATCAGAAAACTAAAATTGATCTTCAAAAAAAAAAAAAAAGACTAGCGTGTCCGTGTGTGTGAGGAGGGCATCTCTGTGGTTGAGTATAGTCTAATATAGCTCGGTAATGAGAAGGTTGTTAAGTTGTCTAGTGTGTGTTGCTAAGCTTCTAGTTACAGAGGTTTTCAAGGAATGACATTGCCATAGGCTTGGCTCTGGTAGAAACCTATGGGAGGTGTTACTACAGTGGTGAGAGCATACCCCAGAGGACCACAGTTCCACGGCGGGACAGGCAGCATGGGAGGAGGTGGAAATCAGTCTTGGCTGTTTATGACCATCATCTTGAGAACTCAGGTTCCACCAGAACTACCTCCTTCCTTCTTCTTGAAGCAGTACTCAAAGTTACAGCCTCTTCCCAGTGGTATTGACTCCACGGTCTCATGTTCAGTAGTGAAGCCACTACTGAGCCATTCTCCAGCTTCCTCCACTTTTAATATTAATATAAATTAATTTAGTGATTTGGGATCCTTCTGCCTCATCCTCCTGAGTAGATGGAATTACAGGGTTGGGCAGACAGGCCTATAACTGTGAACCCCACTTCTTAAAGGTCCCAATAAGGGCCATGCTTCTTTCTATAGTTTTTTTCTGCCAAAGAGCTGTTTTTATATGAGTGAAATATGTATTTATGCATACACATACCAACAAAATTGCAAACAGTATTTACTAAAGCAGTGACAGAGAAATATCTTCCCACCAGCCTTTCTTTGTTTTTTTTTTTTTCTTTTGTTTTTCCCTTTGGAGTTGAGGACTGAACCTAACAGTTTGCCTTGCAGTTGTTAGCCAAAAGTTCTACCACTGAGCTAAACCTGCAGCCCCTTCCTCAGCTTTTCTAAGCTGAACTCTTGCAGATTGTGCCTCTGTTAGAAGTTTCTTGGTATCTGCCTAGAAGAGTAGAGTACTGTGGAAAGGCATTCACATGTGTGTGCATCTTTTTCACTTTGTGCTGAAGCATCTGCAGAGCTTCAGGGTGCAGGGCCCAGTTGTAGGGCATTGCCTCAAGGATGCCAGGGCTTTGGTTTCCAGCGTTGCAAAACAACAACAATCCAGCACTCACCACACATCTCAAGTAATCAAGACAAGTAGCTGCAGAGTTCCATGGTAGACAGCACAGTAGCCCTCTGCTATCGCTGGTTTCACTCCTCATGAATTTAATTACCTGATGTCAGAAGTAGTAAATGGAAAGATTCTATTATTCCCAAAGTAAGTCTTGAGTTTTAAATCACATGCTGATCTGATTAGGGTGATGAAATCTTGTGCCATCCCCCTCCTTTGCCAGGGATATAAATTATCCCTTTGCCCAGTGTCTCCATGTTGTGTGTGCTATCTCCCAGTCTGTCTCTTAGATGCCTACTTGACTGAGATAAGCTAATAGTTTCAAGTGAGCTTCTGTTGAAATGAGTCTTAAAGTAGTGATATGGGCAAAGTTATAGAGTTGCTTCCTTTAATAAAAACATCAAAATTTGCCATAAATGTATGTAGAAAAAAATCAGTTTATTTCAAGTTTATTACTGTCCTTTCAAGAGTCCATTGGTGACCTGGGCATATACCTCACTGTTGATGTGGAATTTATAACCTTTACTTCACTTAATTATGGCCCCAGAGTGCAAGAGTAGTGGTGCTGATGTTTCTGGTAAGCGTTATGGTAAAGGTACTGAAAGATAGTTGAGAACAACAAAGACCACATTCGTGTAGTTGTTATTAGGTATTGTTACTCTTTTCTTGCTTGATATATGTATAACTAAACTTTATCATATGTATAAATGTATGTATAAATGTAGGAGAAGAATAATGTACCTATAGAGTTGAATACTGTTGCGATTTCAAGTTTCCTAGGAGTAGTAACAGGGATCTCATGGCTAAGAGAGTCTGCTCTATTCAGTCACGTCTGTTCTGGAAGTTATGTAGGTTAGCGTTCTCTCTTGCAGACAGTGTTATGTGAATACCTTTAGGTACTATTTCCTTGGAAATGAATACTGGTGTATGCACTGTAGAATAAAGCCATTCAAGTTAAATTTCTACTTCAAAGAGGACTGGCACTTACGATGTTGGGTGCTGACAAATTGCCCTATTACAGTCTGTGTTTCCAGCAACATTGTGTAAAGTACCAGTTTTTCTTAACCTTTGTTAACACAGTACATTGGTAAACTGATAAATGGTTTATCAAATTGTTAATATTTTGTATTGGCTTAGGGTGCCAAAATATTTTTTTCTAATCATTGCCTTTGCCATTTTGAGTTTTAATTTTTATGGGTGCAGGATCACTTGAATTTATAGGCTATCTTAAAATTTTTTTTCTTGCAAAGTTATTTTATATGTATAGCTGTTTTGCCTGTGTGTATGTCCATGTCAACTTGGAGGCCAGAAGAGGCTATGGGAGCCCTTGAAACTGGAGTTAACAGTTGTGAGCTGCCATGTTGGTGCTGGGAATCAAACTCCCACAGTCCTTTGTAAGAGTAGCCGGTGCTCTTTTTTTTTATTAATATCTATTTATTTATTATGTATATAGTGTTCTGCCTGTATGCCAGAAGAGGACACCAGATCTCATTATAGATGGTTGTGAGCCCTCAGTGTGGGTGCTGGGGATTGAACTGAGGACTCCTGGAAGAGCAGCCAGTGCTCTTAACCTCTGAGCCATCTCTCCAGCCCTCAGCAGTGCTCTTGACTGTTGAGCCATTTCTTCATTTTTAAAAGATGATTTTGAGTCATCAAAGTCATTGAACTGTGCTGTTTTTAGAAAATTTAGAATTTTTTTCTTAGTGTTAGTATTTTTATGATTTTATTTTAATATTATTTAATTTGCTGCTTAGTTTGTTCTTAAGTGTGAGGTAGTGATAGATAATTTTCATGACTGGCCAACTTCATTTATTGCAACATCTGTCTGAACTACTATAAATGGGAATATCCTCTGTTCTGCTCTGTTTTGACTATAAGCAATGACCAAGTAGTTTTAATTACTATAACTTTTAAATAAAATAGTCTGTGATAGGGTTTTTTCCAGAACTTTTCTTGGATATTTATTTTTTTTTTTTTACTGATTTCAAAAATTTATTAATCTGGATGCCTCTGTTGTTAGATTTTAGTAGGTTATATTATATTTATGGGTTAATCTTAGACAATTGATGTTTTAGGATTGATAGTATGTATTTTCCACAAACAAGGTTTTTATTAATGTGTAGATTTGTAAAATTAACTTTTTGTGATGTATAACTTTTTAAACCTTTGTGTATGTGTTTGTATGTGTGCACACATGCTCACACACATGCACATGATCATGCATGATGTGGATGTTGAGAATTGTAGGATGTGAGAATGTACCTTTATGTCGGGTTGTTTACACTTAACCCTCTGACGTGGTTTAAATATGAATACTAAGATTTTGCATAGTATTGACATTTGAAGTACTGGATTGTGTAGTGTAGCTGGTCCCATAGGTCATAGGTAGACTAAAAAAGGTGTCCTTCCCCAATCATTTTGTTTGTTGTTGTTGTTGAGAAGAAAAAAAAAGTTGTTCTCTGTACTCCCGTGCTAGAGCTGCATCTCTGAAATGCTGGGTCTGTAACTCAGTGCATGCACATGCACATAGAATAAAAACCAAACATTTAAAACATTTAGAAGATAATTTACATGCCCTAGCATACAAAGATCTTAAAATTTATTTTGAAAGATTCCCATTGCTTTTACTCTCTCTTTGGTAATACAGAATATATTCATTATTCTAGAAAGCTCTCTTGAGTCCTCAGTTAGTCAGGAGTATAGTTCAAATTTATGAACATTGCCTCCACACCTCCATCTTAATTCCTTCCCAACCACTACTGATTCTTTTGCTATAGATTATTGTTGTTTTTAATGAATGTTACAGAGAGTGGAATCATGATGCATAAACTCTTTGTGTCTGGCTTTTTGCATTCAAATGTAATATTTTTGGATGTATTATCAGTGATTTTTCAGGTTATCAGTATTTTTTTAAATCCTGAGTGGTAGTCTGTGATAACAAAATATGCCACTTATCTTTTGTTGGACATGTTTTTGGCTATTTTGAATAAAAAGAATGTTATGAACATCTTAAAGATATTTTTGTAGGTGTGTTTCAGTTCTCTTGAAAAATGTCTGAGTATTACTGTGTCATCAACCAAACTATTCTCCAGGGTGAACACTGTCAGCAGCTGGGGATTCTGGCGTCTGAATGCTCACCAAACTGCTATTAATAGTCTTTAGTTTTAACCATTTTAGTGCTATGTGGTGCTTCATCGTAATTTTATTTATTATTAATTTTTTAAATTTTGCATACCAACTACATTTTCCCCTTTCTTCTCTCTTCCCGTTCCCACAACCTCCCATCTATTTCTCCTCCTGCCCCCATCCACTATTCCGTTTAGAAAGGGACAGGCCTCCCATGGGAGTCAATATTTATCACCTCATTGTGATTTTAAATCAGATCTTTGTATCGACTAAGTGATGTGGGATCCCTTCTGTATGCTGTGAATATGCAGAGATAGAGGAGGAAAGAAGGCAGAGTCAGGCACACTCCATGTAGCTGCCCAAGAAGCAAGAAAGACATAACACCACATGTCATGGTAAAATATAAAATAATAGAAATGGGTTAATTTAAGATGTAAGAGCTACTTAGGAATGTGCCTAAGCTATTGGCCAAACAGTGTCTTAATTAATATAGTTCTGTGTGATTGTTCTGGTCTGGGCGGCAGGGAAACAAAAGTACAGTCTTTATTTCTAAGGGATTAGAAGACTTTTATCTGTCCGATTATGTGTCTGTTTTGTCAAGTATTCTAGTGATTTCGCCTACTCTTAGATTGTGTGTCTATTTTATAGAAACAAGGGCAGGTAAGCAGCATCCAGACTTGCACTCTGTTATTAAGGTTTTTTTGAGACAATTTCTCTGCGTAGCCCTGATTGTGCTAGAACTAGCTCTGTAGACCAGGCTGACCTCGAACTCACAGAGGTCCACCTGAGTGCATGGATTAAAGGTGTGTCATCGCCACCTGGTGGCCTTCCGTTCTTAAAATGTATGAAATCCCAAGAAACCTGTAGAGAACTCTTTCCTGACTCTGAATTCATGAACACTGACGTGTCGATTGCAGGTTTGAAATTTTGTCTACCTCTTGTTAGATCTGTGCCTAAGCATTTTAGGCCTTTATTGCTTTTATAAATAAAACTTATTTTTTTCCCCAAGCAAGGTGTAATGGTGCAGGCTTTTAATTCTGACATTCAGGAGGTAGAGACAGGCAGATCTCTGTGAGTTCAAGGCCAGCCTAGGCTACCTACTGTGTTCCAGGACAACTAGAGCTACATTGCAAGTGGTTTTTTTTTCTTCCAGTTTTGTCCTTAGAATATGGAAATGCAGTTTGAGTTTGTCTTCCTGTCGTCTTTCACCCTTGAGAGTTCACTGTCTTATTTTATTATTATTATTATTATTATTATTATTATTATTATTATTATTATTATTATTATTATTTTGGTTTTTCGAGACAGGGTTTCCCTGTAGTTTCTAGAGCCTGTCCTGGAACTAGCTCTTGTAGACCAGGCTGGCCTCGAACTCAAAGATCCGCCTGTCTCTGCCTCCCGAGTGCTGGGATTAAAGGCATGCGCCACCACCGCCCGGCTGAGAGTTCACTGTCTTTAGAATGTGTGCCCGCCCACTCTGAGTCGTAGTAGATTTTGAGTATTTTTGTGTCAGGTTTTCCAGCATTGTCTGACCTCCACAGTATTCATTTAGGTTACTGATCTGGACTGCCCCCTAGTTGAGTTTTGTCCCTGTGCACTGTAGTCCTCACAGTAGTTTAAAGGGAGCCCTGGAGCTTTCCTCTGTGTGCTGGCCTGCCTCTTCCATCCTAACCTTCCTAGCCTTCCTCATGGAAGGCTGTGTTCTTGTTCCTCCTCCTGGAGTTCTGAGG